>NW_027456926.1:107500-239947 GCF_040206685.1 Ascaphus truei
CAGGTTGTGATAAAGAAACTATTTTATTGCAACGTGAAACTTTTTGGATTTACACCCTTGATACAGTACATCCCAGGGGACTCAATGACTATCTGTTCACTTGTTTTCTCAAGAGAAGATAGGGCTACGTATTATCTGCACTCACCCACAGGCTGTATGGCTAGGGTTGTTGCTGTCGTTCCAAGACTTTGTGCCTTATAGAATACAGTAAGTAGCCCCAGAGCAGATTGACAAGAATTAAGGTAAAGCAATGGTGCTCAAAAAGTGCTATGTGTGTGTTTTGAAGGGAGGGAGAACACTGGGTATAAACTTCCAATTCAATATATATATATACTCAGTCCATCATCATGGGGGGGGGGGGCACTAAGGTACCCTGAAGGTTGGGGTAGGTTGTCCAAAGACACCCTCCTCCACCTCATTGGGCTAGCCCCTTGTGAGTACTCACTGTCTCAGTCACCTCCAGAGTCTCCCTTCCAATGCGTGCCGCTGTGTAGAGTGAAAGTCCAGCAATGTAAAGTGTGCAGCGCACAGCATCCAAGCGAGAGCAGGTCTGGCAAAAAACTTTCTTTATTGTCAAGGCATAAAAATGAGGGACGCAGCCCTTCTACGCGTTTCGTGCAAAGCACTTTATCAAGAAGTGCCTTTACACGATATACAGCTACTTAAATACAGCTGACCGGCCAAATCTCGCGATCCACATCAGCAGAAACTTACCACACTGATCAACAGTCAAAAAACTACTTGATGTTCAGGAGAGACCAAAAAGGACAAGGAGGGGGGGGGAAGAGAGGTAGGGGGAAAAAGGGCAAACAAAAGGAAAAAGAACTATTGAGTGATGTTAACAATGTTATTAATATTTCAGGGATGGAGCTGTCGCCTGCAGAGATCTCCTTGCTGAATAAAGGATTGAAGTATGCACCAACTATGGACATTGACCTCTTTGGTGTGGCGGTGGATGTCCATAAGTTCGTGCGCAAGATGACTTTGAAAAAATTCTTCCATCAACCAAACAGTGAGGGGTCTCTGACAGCGACAGGTCCAGGTAAGATATCACAGGATGATTTTTGTCAAACATTACCTACAGCCCCCCTCCCTTCTCGAGCCCCTAACTCCCCTAACTCCCTGGAGTCCTTTCGGGATCAATGTGCACTTAGAGATATGAAAGATCTTATGGCACAGGGTGATAGTGTGGAGGATTCACAATCCTATATACTCGGGGATTGGAGATCCAAACTTAAAGAGAAGTCAGTTTTTTACCCAACCTTTATCAAAGGCCCATATCTCACTATGTTCGAGAGCCTAGTGATCAGGGACCTCAGAATATTAGCTCAGGGTTTCTCTTTTCCTCATTCGAGATATGATAACTTAAGTAAAGAGGAGCGTGTAGCCATTAAATCTTTGCAGGAGAATGAAATGTTAGTAATTAAAAATGCAGACAAGGGGGGCGCTGTGGTGGTGCAGAGTTGGACAGACTACTTCAGGGAAGCTTTCCGCCAACTTGGGGATGTGTCGTCCTATTCTGTACTACCACGGGACCCTACAGATCTTTTTTTTTTTTTTTTTGTTTCAAAAAATTTTATTAGGCATTTATAACATTTACAGCTTTTTGAATATTTGTCAACATTTTGGCCTAATACAATTTTTCTGGTTTTTGTCTGAGGTGGGGGAGAAAGTCCCAACATTCCCCTGACCTTCAGAGGTCTGTTGGGGAAGTGCGGGTTAAGAAACAGAAAAGGGGAGAGAGAGTGATAGAGGGGGGGGGGGTAGGGGGTGAGGGGGGGTTGAGATAGGGGAGGGGGGGGATTGGCTCCCTGTTCTTGGCTGCCTTAATTTGAATATTTGTTTATTATTACTATGGGGCATTTTGGTGTTGGGGGAGCATATACGTTAGCCATGAGTCCCAGGTATTGTTGAAAGAGGTGGTGGACCTTTTCAGGAAGGCTGATAGTCTTTCCATGTCCATCACCTCTTGCACCCTTTTTTTGACTGTCTGTTTGGAGGGGGGAGACACCTTCTTCCAGGCGGCTGCCACCGCACACCTAGCCGCTGTCAGGATAAAGGAGACTAATTTGCCTGTTGGTCGATCCAGCACTTCTATGGGTCTGGCCAGCAGGTAGGTCAGCGGGTCAATGGGTATTGTGAGGTCTGTGACCTCTTTTATTAATTTTTGTATAGTTTCCCAGTACTTCTGTATTTCCGGACAGGTCCACCAGATGTGGGCCATGTCTCCCTGTTGACCGCAGCCTCTCCAGCATAGATCGGAAGCCAGAGGGTAGATTTGATTTATTCGAACTGGGGTAAGATACCAGCGGAACAGTATTTTGTATATGTTTTCTTTGATTGTGGTACATATGGAAGTTCCTGAGGCATTTTCCCAAATACTTTCCCAGTCCTCTCGGTCTATATCTATTTCCAATACTGCTGCCCAATGCAGCATGTAGTCATGCGTGGGGGGATCCATAGCTATCTCCATTTCTGAGCAAATTTGTGATATAAGACCTTTCTTATGGGCAGTCTCACGGCAGAGCTGCTCGAAGCTAGTGAGAGGGGGAAATTCCAACGTTGGGGTTAAAGTTTGAATGAAATGCCGAATTTGTAGGTATTTGAACACATTCAGCCCTACTATTTCATATTTAGATCGTAGGTTTTGGAAGCTCAGGAACTTCCCGAAGCTCAAGAGGTCGGCAATCGCATTGATATTTTTGGCTTTGAATTCGTCGAATTGTCTGGGCTCACAGCCAGGTGGGAATTTCGGGTTTTTGTGAATTGGCGTAAGTTGAGAGTGAGATGTTGTGAGCTTAAATTTGAATTTGCATTTCGTCCAGGTCTCCCATGTGTGTCTCATCGGGCCTAATTTGAATTTGTTATTCTGCATGTCCTCCCTGCTTAGAGACCAAAGGCAAGCCGGCAGCGAAGGCGTCCCGGCATATTGAGTTTCTATGTCTAGCCAGCAATATTGGTTTGGGTTGGCATTCCAGACTACTACCTGTCTCAGTTGTGCAGCCAGGTAGTATCTTGTGATGTCTGGAACTCCCATTCCTCCTCTCCCCCTTGAGGCCAAGAGAACTGTTCTAGAGACTCTTGGTTTTTTTCCTTGCCAAATAAAGTGGAAGATTAGTTTTTGGATGTTTTTCAATTCTGAGCCAGGGATGTGGACCGGGAGAGTCTGGAAGTAGTACAGTAATCTAGGGAGTATATTCATTTTAACCGAGATCATTCTCCCGATCCATGATATCTGATATTCTCCCCATTTTTCTAGATCTTGTTTGATTTTTTGGAACAGGGTCGGATAGTTATGTTGGTATAAAGATTGGTAGGTCCTCGATATTTTAACTCCCAAGTATTTGATACAAGAGGAGCTCCAACGATAATTAAAGTTTAGTTTGAGGAGATTCACCTCTGGCTCTGGCAGGCTTAGGTTCAAGGCTTCTGATTTATCACTATTTATTTTATATCCTGAGATTTTCCCGAAATCCCGGAGTTCTTTTTGAAGGTTGGGTAGGGAGATTTGGGGTTTTGATAGGGTTAGAATGACATCGTCTGCGAATAGGGATATTTTATGCTGCCTTTGACCGATTTCTATTCCTTGGATGTCAGTTTGTGAGCCGAATTGCCGATGCTAGTGGTTCGATCGTTAGCGCAAAGAGGAGAGGAGATAAAGGGCATCCCTGTCGAGTTCCATTTGTGATCTCGAATCTCTGGTTATTGCCCCCTGGTAATTTTACTGTAGCTGACGGGTTTTGATATAGTCTACGGACCCCCTCTAAGTATGCGTCTTTAAAGCCAAATTTGCGCATAGTCTGGTCCAGGAATTGCCAGTTTATTCTATCGAATGCCTTCTCTGCGTCTAGGCTTAACAGGAGTGCTTTGGTGCCTGTGAGGTGAACATGGTCAATAATATTAATTATCTTCCGGGTATTGTCTGAGGCTTGCCTGCCCGCGACAAATCCTACCTGGTCAATGTTGATTAATCTCGGTAAAATGGGGTTTAATCGGTTTGCTAGTATTTTGCTATATAATTTGAGATCACTGTTGAGGAGGGAGATTGGACGGTAGCTTCCACACTGCATCGGGTCTCTGCCATCTTTGTGTATAATAGCTAAGTTAGCCAGAGACATTGTTGGCGGGATTTGGTTCCCTTCCATGAAATAATTAAATGTTTTCAGGAGATGCGTGGATAGAGTAGGCAAGAATCTCTTATAATAGACATTGGTGAAACCGTCAGGACCAGGAGACTTAGTGATTTTTAAAGATTTGACCGCCTCTTCCAGTTCCTCTTTTGAGATCTCAGCGTTGAGGACTGTGTTTTCCTCCTCCGTTAATGTGGGGAGATGGCATTTGTTTAAATATTGCGTTATCAATTCTGATGCTATTGGTTCAGGTCGGCCGTTTTTAGATCTTAAATTATATAGTTCTGTATAGTATTTTGTGAATTCCATAGCAATTTTGCTGTCACTATATTGTATCTCGCCAGATCTACTCTTGATCGCCGTTATTTGTACCCCTCTCAATTTACTGGCCAGGAGTCTGTCGGCCTTGTTACCCTTGTCATAGTATTGTTGATTGGTCCATTTTAGGGCCTTTTCAACATCCTCCAGCTGGGTTTGTCTAGGTTTTGCTCTGGCTGTTAACAATGTTTTGTATATTTTTTTGGAGGGGTTAGCCTTGTGGGCTTGTTCTATTGTTTTTATGCTATCTGTGAGCTCTTTGATTAGTTTTTGGCGGGCTTTTTTCCTGTGGGATGCGATGGAGATAATTTTTCCTCTGATGTCTGCCTTATGGGCTTCCCACAGGATTGCTGGAGAGGAGACTGTTCCTTCGTTGAAGTAGAAATAGTCCTTAAGTGAGGATCTAATCTCTCTTTCTATCGCAGGATGATTTAACAGTGAATCATTTAGTCTCCAGGAGTAACTCGTTGTTTTCTCGAAAGGGATTGACAGTGTCAAAGTAATCGGGGCGTGGTAGGACCATGTGATTGAGCCAATGTCTGATTCAATGGCTGCCGCCATCACATTTTTAGTGGTCAAGAAGTGGTCTATTCGAGAGTAGGTCTGGTGAGGTGCTGAGTAGAATGTATAGTCTCTCTGGCCCTGATGTTGGGTTCTCCAAACGTCCACCAGTGAGAACTCGCTCAGGATGCCCCTAAACCTTTTCCCCTTGATTTGGGAGTGGGTTGTACGGGGGGGGACCCATTGTGGTCGATCTGTCCTCGGTGGGGTTTAGAACCATATTTAGGTCTTCCCCCACTATCATCGATGACAGATATCCCGGGTCTACGCCTTCGAGTACTGTTTGTAAAAATTCTGTTTGATTCTCGTTTGGGACGTATACATTGATCAGTGCGATTGCTGAGCCCGCTAGGGAGCCATATACCATTAGGAATCTACCCTCTGGATCTGCTGTTGTTTTGATATGATTAAATGGAGTGCCTTGTCTGATTAGGACAGCTACACCCCTTTTTTTACTACTGAATGATGCAAAAAAGCATGTTGGGAATGTTTTTTTGAATAAATTTGGGGGGGTCTTGAGATGTGAAGTGGGTCTCCTGTAGGAATATGATGTCTCCCCCTGATTTTTTCATATCATGGAGGGCTAGCCTCCGCTTCCTATTATTGTGTAGTCCTTTGACATTTAGTGAGCGGGTCTTTATTGGTGCAGTAGATGTCATTGTGGGTTTTTTGTGGGGGGGGGGGGATCTTGGGATCTCGCCGTTCCCATTCGGGGAGATCTTGCTTTTATTTTTCTGGGTGTCTGCAGTAGATCTGTCTGCGTGTTTCACCGGGGGCGGGTGTGTTCTGCCTGTTTGTATTCTGGTGGCTGTCTGTGGGTTGCCAGGAGAGGAGGGTAGGATGGGGGAGGGGAGGGGGGGTAAAGATCTGCTGGGACAGAACCAGCAGATGGAGAGAAGGTAGGATTAGGTCCTTGTGTGGGCCTAATGCAGTGTTGCCAGTTCCTTGGGCAACCGGCATTTTGGGCAACGTGCCCTTCTGGGGTGGGTCCGGTGTCAATTGACCGGTGTGCAGTCGAGGGGTCCAGACCCTGGGTTGTTAACATTATGCGCCGTTTCCCTCTTGTGAGTCTTTGGTTTGGTTCTGGCGCGTGCCGTGTTGTGTTCGTAAGGAGTGGGGGGGGTGTGTGGGGGGTGGGGGTGGGAATGGTGTGGGGGGGAGGGAGGTGGCAGGGGGGGGGGGGAGGAGGGAAGGGAAGCCGGGAGGGGTGGTTTAATGGGCTATAGTCTAAATTGCTGGTTGACATGCTGTATGTGTCAGTTGTGTGGTCTGGGCCCTTTTATTTGTTGTTTGTTCTTCTACTGGTCGTCTAGTACGAGCGATAAGGGTTGACATAGGAAATGTACCTGAGATCCCCTCCTGCTCCTACCCCCCTTTTTTTTTTTTTCTTCCCCTCCCTGCTCTGAACAAGAACCCCTCCCATATCACCCCGAATTTGACCTGTTTTTTTTTTTTTTTAAAGGAACTACTAGAGTTAGTAGACTTAGGAACAGCAACACATGTATTGAATAAAGATGAATCAAATTTCATAATAAATCTTCAACCTGTCATACCGATATATCACCATCTCCCAAAGATCCACAAGACCTTGGTCGACCCTCCTGGTCGGCCAATTGTCTCCAGCATTGGATCTTTGGGAGATGGTTTGTCTCGATATGTCAATGCTTTTCTGCAGCCCTTTGTTAGGACCTTGCCATCCTATATTCTGGACTCAGGGGATGTGCTTACTAAAATACAAGAGATTTCTTGGAATAAAGAATATCTGTGGGTGACTATGGATGTGGCCTCCCTCTACTCAATAATACAACACGATCTGGGCTTGACGGCTGTCCGACACTTCATAGAATGTCCAGGTAGCTCTTTACCAATGACAACATTCATTATGGAATCTATACTTTTTCTTCTCACACACAATTATTTCTTTTTGAGCACAAGGTTTTACTTACAACTTCGGGGGACGGCAATGGGGACAAGTTTTGCCCCCTGCTATGCCAATCTTTTTATGGGTGGTGGGAGAACACCTTTATTTATAATAGCACAAATTTGTTTAGACACAATATTATTTTCTACAAGCGTTTTATAGACGACCTTATTTTTATTTGGCACAGGAGCACTGACACGTTATTAGAATTTTGTAATTACATTAATGATAACACTATGGATATTCACTTCACGATTAATTATCACTCACAACACATCAGCTACCTTGACATTCTATTCTACATTGATATGGATCAAAAAATACAAATCAGATGTACATACAAAAAGAAATTCGAGAAATTCATTTCTTAGGGGCGGACAGTTGTCACACCCAGATCAGTGGTAAAGGGAATACCAAAGGGTCAGTACCCTCAGATTGAGGAGAAATTGCTCTACAATGAGTGATTTCATGGCCCAGTCTGAGGTGCTGACCAATAAATTTTTAGAAAGAGGGTATGACCTGGAGACCCTCCTATCCACCGTACAAGAAGTGGTTGAGATTGATAGAGACGCTATTCTGCCCCCGGGGTCAAGAGTGAGGAATGAGCAAAAGGGGGAGGAATACTGTTCAACAAAATGATAAGGTTTGCCCCCTATTTATATCTCAATACAACAGATCAAGTGGTCAGGTTCAAAAGATCATAAACAAGCACTGGGAATTATTACGAATGGATCCCATCTTATGTGAATATACAAAGTCAGGCCCAAAATGTGTATATAGGCGTGCCAAGACATTGCCGCATTTGTTTCCCCTAGTGTGATCTCCACTCAAGTGGGTGATCCTGACCGGTTCTTGACCAAAGGTTCTTTCAGGTGCAATAACTGGAATATGTGTGAGTTTATGAGGCCCTCGCAGCATTTCTTTTCCCACAGTCCACATAAGAGATACAACATCTGTAGCTTTATTAATTGTAATACAAACTTTGCAGTTTATCTAATCAGTTGTGGCTGTGGGAAGAGATATGTTGGTAGGACTACGAGGGGCTCTCAAGACAAGGATGCAGGAGCATTGCAGACTAATTCGTAAAAAGGATTTGGAACATCCCGTATCAAAGCATTTTACACATGTAGTAGGGGCAGTATTAAGAATTTCTCGTTTATAGGTCTAGAGAAAGTGAAAAGAACGAGAGAGAGGGGTTGACATCCTTAACATCCTGAATTGTAGAGAGTCCTTCTGGATTTTTACCTTAAGAACAAGATTTCCAGAAGGAATTAATGTGGAGTGGACTATAAAAACCACTTTCTAAAATGATCACGAACCTTGAGATAGAAGTGGTTTTTCTATATATGTTTGACAAATGTAATTATGTTATGATCAAGTGTATATATAATAACAAGACTCTTTAAAAAAAAGGATCTGATTGCCATCTCCGAATATATAAAAGAATATAAATTGTGGGGCATTTTTTCCAGGAAATATTCTAATGGTTCGTTACATGATTAGTTTATAAAAAGAAACATCATGATTCATATAAGATGAATTAACTGTTCAAAAACGGGTACCAGTTGACGATAACTTGGTGTCTCAAAATGTGGTTCAATGGTTTATACTAATGTTTTCAGTGCTTAACTGCTAATGTTTTTCTATAAGGCTCTTCACAGAAGGAATTATTATTATTTTTCTATTGCTTTATATTAATATAATGATCACAATGTCATCAGGAGGGAGCACAATTGTTTTTACATGAGTATAGCAGTATACTTGTATTTTAATGGTGTGTTTAGTTAAGTTTTTAACCAATAAATTGTTTAGTATAGTGAGATTATTTGTTTATTATAGTGATAATATATGTTGATACTGACTGCCCAACCAAACGCGTAGTTCTGTGGAGACAAGCCGCTCTTTTTAATAATGTATATCTATATAATGTCTGTTATTTGCTTTTCATGACGGAGTGTTGTAGAAGAGTTTGCACTTTTGTATTTTTACTTAGGTATTTTTACTTAGGCAATTCGAATACATCAATCCGTCAATGAATAAGGTTTTTGAGGTTATCCATATGCGCATGCGCATAGCGAAGGGACTGGGGTTCTTAATTGCCGCATCCAGGGCTGGTCTCTCGTACAGCGCTGTGTTTACCAGCAGGTGCACGTCGCTGTGGCGGTGAGATGACTGGTATGCGGTGGTTGGTTTCACAGGACTCGATCGCGGGGCGCATGCGCGAGGGATATCATTCTCATTGGTTACTGGCGGTTTGATGACGTCATAGTATATCGCGAGATTTGGCCGGTCAGCTGTATTTAAGTAGCTGTATATCGTGTAAAGGCACTTCTTGATAAAGTGCTTTGCACGAAACGCGTAGAAGGGCTGCGTCCCTCATTTTTATGCCTTGACAATAAAGAAAGTTTTTTGCCAGACCTGCTCTCGCTTGGATGCTGTGCGCTGCACACTTTACATTGCCAGATTGACAAGAAGCATTCCTTCCTTTTTACATCTTTGTGTTTATTTTTATCACTTTTTGAAGCACTCACTTTTCACTCAGGTTCATTGTATAGCACATAAGGGAATGTCCCCACCTGATTCTGTCACACTTTGTCATATATAAAGGTCAGAAGGAACAGAGGTGCGCTGGGGAGATGTCCAGGTCATACAGGGGACGTATGGAGGACCAGTACACACAAAAAAAAAACTGCCCCAATACACATATGGAATAACTCCCCCTCCCCAATACACTCACACACACAATAAACCCGCACCCAATACACACACAATAACCCACCTCCCCCAAGTCACACACAGATATTCGAGAAAAGGCACATGACGTCAGGAGGTCTCGAGTTACCCCTCTGTATCCTGACCAGACCCCCCCTCCCCCCTCCCTATCTCCCAATAAGACACCGACTCCAGAATCGGTGTAAAAACGGGCACAGCATTTATTAATACCACATAACACAAATAGCTGCGTCAGATTACACCCACGCGCCATGATTCACCTATGATGCCCAAGAACCCGCCGGCCGTACCAGCCAAGCAGGGAATGTAATAACATACCACCATCCAAACCGGGAGGGCATCACCAGACCGGCCGCCATAGCACAGCCCTGCAACGCCTTCCCCGGCCCATGTACAAACCGGATCACCAATCCATCCTTACCAATCTCAACACTACCCTCCCTCCACCAGCTGTGACAATAACAACACCATGATAACCTATCCCCTCTTTTTTTATATACAATCTCATTTTTTTTATACTTTCAGATTGTTATCTGATCTTTGTATGCATTCTTTTTATTTTATTATTATTATGGTTTTTTGTCATGTGAACTTATCACAAGATAGACAATACACACCCCAAAAAAATACATACAGCTCAACCATGTTATAACGCGATCCGTTACAACGCGGATCCGCTCGTAACGCGATGCAAGCGTGGCTCCCATTTTTTTTTATTTATGAATACTTTACCACACGATTGTTGGAGTCTTAAATACTTTATTGTACAATGCATACAATTGTGCATTATTTCTAACGCGATCCACTTATAGCGCGATGTGATTCTTTTGGACCCCCAAGCACAGCGCTATAAGGGGGTTGAGCTATATTATTTTCTATCCACACACAGAGGGCGGGAAGGCAGAATCCACACTGGGACAGCAGGCGAAGAGGGATAATCCTGCTTCACAAGTGTAATAATATCTTAAACTAGTGAAGATGGGGGGGGGGGGGAAGGGGTGCTAGCTCGGATCTAGGTATATAACATAGGTCAAGGGAGAGGAAAGAGATTCTTTATTCTCTGCACTGAAATTGGAGTGATATTGATCATCTAAAAAGGAGTGCATTGAAAATATTGTGCCAATAAAATCAATTAAAAGTGCGAGGAGGGGGATATGCTGGGATCTTGGGAATGTGAGAACGTTGCCCATATATATTATATTGTAATGTATCCAGAGTACAATACAGAAGAGGTGACCCCTTAATCGTGAGGCTACAGGCCATAGCCCCAAATGTGCACCTGCTAATCATTCTAACAGGTTTTAACAGCTCTAGAATAATTAAGTTAAAAAAAAATACAATACAGACCTTGTGGCCAACAAAACCTAATAATATATTGTACTTTATAATCCAGTATACACTATATAATTACAAGTGCTTGTTACTAGTTTGTGACAGTCACAGGGTGTCCACCTATATACCATTATCTCTGAATTAGCTAATTAGTGTCAGTAGCTAGGACACACAGCTTAACTTTCTCCAATTTATTTGCCTCTCAAAGGTGTGTTCATTTAGTAGCAGAATTTATTTTAATTGATTCAATAAAAAAGGTACATTTTCAACACTTCCATAAGATCAAAATATCGTCAATGAAGCGTACCCAAAGCTCGAGGCAGGGTGACCATCTTATTTCGGTGCCATTGACCCGATATCCTTTAAGATTTGATTTTATCTAACACGGAGCTCCCGGGGGTTATTTGACGGGGGGGGGGGCAAATCTTATTTATAATTAAGTCATTTTCTGTCTGTATGAAAATCAAAGAAGAACTCACTTAATCCAATCATAGCCATATCGTGGCATTGCTCACCCCCTGGATATCTGTCTGTGCTAGCCATGGTAGCCAGACCTTTTGGAAATTTGGGCCAGTTTCGTTGACCAAACTCGTCAACTTTTCCATCTGGCAGACAAACCAGATTCTGTTCCCGAATTTTCTCAATCGATGGGGTTGTGTTCTCCGAGTTTCGCACCTCATGGCAGTTGCAAAGTGCATAATCAATTTATCGCCCGCTCTGGACATCCCTTGTAGTGGTTTGTTCAGTAGAAATAGCCAAGGGTCTTGTTGTATTTTTCGAGGCCCAAAATCCCCTGTAGCCAATCTCTAATTTGCCCCCAGATGGGTGCTATCTGAGGGCAGGACCACAGCATGTGCAACAAGTTTCCTTGCTCCCCGCACTGCCTAGGGCACAGCAAGGAGTAACCGGGGATAAATTTAGATAGCTTAACAGGGGTGAGGTACCACCTCACTAATACTTTATATGCGTTCTCCTTTAAATGTTGTGCATATGGAGCTTCTAGCCGCTTGTGAAAATATGTCTGTCCATTCTGCGTCCTCTAATGTCTAATTGTAGATCGGATTCCCATTGTGTTGTGAAGTTCAGTCTGTGTGTGTAGTCCTTGCCTGAGCTGATCACCTCTTTGTGTAGCGTAGATATCAGTCCCTGTGTGTGTAGTTCTTGCCTGAGCTGATCACCTCTTTGTATAGCGTAGATATCAGTCCCTGTGTGTGTAGTCCTTGCCTGAGCTGATCACCTCTTTGTATAGCGTAGATATCAGTCCCTGTGTGTGTAGTCCTTGCCTGAGCTGATCACCTCTTTGTGTAGCGTAGATATCAGTCCCTGTGTGTGTAGTCCTTGCCTGAGCTGATCACCTCTTTGTATAGCGTAGATATCAGTCCCTGTGTGTGTAGTCCTTGCCTGAGCTGATCACCTCTTTGTGTAGCGTAGATATCAGTCCCTGTGTGTGTAGTCCTTGCCTGAGCTGATCACCTCTTTGTGTAGCGTAGATATAAGTCCCTGTGTGTGTAGTCCTTGCCTGAGCTGATCACCTCTTTGTGTAGCATAGATATCAGTCCCTGTGTGTGTAGTCCTTGCCTGAGCTGATCACCTCTTTGTGTAGCGTAGATATCAGTCCCTGTGTGTGTAGTCCTTGCCTGAGCTGATCACCTCTTTGTGTAGCGTAGATATCAGTCCCTGTGTGTGTAGTCCTTGCCTGAGCTGATCACCTCTTTGTGTAGCGTAGATATGAGCCCCTGTGTGTGTAGTCCTTGCCTGAGCTGATCACCTCTTTGTGTAGCGTAGATATCAGTCCCTGTGTGTGTGTAGTTCTTGCCTGAGCTGATCACCTCTTTGTGTAGCTTAGATATCAGTCCCTGTGTGTGTAGTCCTTGCCTGAGCTGATCACCTCTTTGTGTAGCGTAGATATCAGTCCCTGTGTGTGTGTAGTCCTTGCCTGAGCTGATCACCTCTTTGTGTAGCATAGATATCAGTCCCTGTGTGTGTAGTCCTTGCCTGAGCTGATCACCTCTTTGTGTAACGTAGATATCAGTCCCTGTGTGTGTAGTCCTTGCCTGAGCTGATCACCTCTTTGTGCAGCATAGATATCAGTCCGTGTGTGTGTAGTCCTTGCCTGAGCTGATCACCTCTTTGTGCAGCATAGATATCAGTCCCTGTGTGTGTAGTCCTTGCCTGAGCTGATCACCTCTTTGTGTAACGTAGATATCAGTCCCTGTGTGTGTAGTCCTTGCCTGAGCTGATCACTTCTTTGTGTAGCGTAGATATGAGTCCCTGTGTGTGTAGTCCTTGCCTGAGCTGATCACCTCTTTGTGCAGCATAGATATCAGTCCCTGTGTGTGTAGTCCTTGCCTGAGCTGATCACCTCTTTGTGTAACGTAGATATCAGTCCCTGTGTGTGTAGTCCTTGCCTGAGCTGATCACCTCTTTGTGTAACGTAGATATCAGTCCCTGTGTGTGTAGTCCTTGCCTGAGCTGATCACCTCTTTGTGTAACGTAGATATCAGTCCCTGTGTGTGTAGTCCTTGCCTGAGCTGATCACCTCTTTGTGTAGCGTAGATATCAGTCCCTGTGTGTGTAGTCCTTGCCTGAGCTGATCACCTCTTTGTGTAGCGTAGATATCAGTCCCTGTGTGTGTAGTCCTTGCCTGAGCTGATCACCTCTTTGTGTAGCGTAGATATCAGTCCGTGTGTGTGTGTGTGTGTGTGTGTAGTCCTTGCCTGAGCTGATCACCTCTTTGTGTAGCGTAGATATCAGTCCCTGTGTGTGTAGTCCTTGCCTGAGCTGATCACCTCTTTGTGTAGCGTAGATATCAGTCCCTGTGTGTGTAGTCCTTGCCTGAGCTGATCACCTCTTTGTGTAGCGTAGATATCAGTCCCTGTGTGTGTAGTCCTTGCCTGAGCTGATCACCTCTTTGTATAGCGTAGATATCAGTCCCTGTGTGTGTAGTCCTTGCCTGAGCTGATCACCTCTTTGTGTAGCGTAGATATCAGTCCCTGTGTGTGTAGTCCTTGCCTGAGCTGATCACCTCTTTGTGTAGCGTAGATATCAGTCCCTGTGTGTGTAGTCCTTGCCTGAGCTGATCACCTCTTTGTGTAACGTAGATATCAGTCCCTGTGTGTGTAGTCCTTGCCTGAGCTGATCACCTCTTTGTATAGCGTAGATATCAGTCCCTGTGTGTGTAGTCCTTGCCTGAGCTGATCACCTCTTTGTATAGCGTAGATATCAGTCCCTGTGTGTGTAGTCCTTGCCTGAGCTGATCACCTCTTTGTGTAGCGTAGATATCAGTCCCTGTGTGTGTAGTCCTTGCCTGAGCTGATCACCTCTTTGTATAGCGTAGATATCAGTCCCTGTGTGTGTAGTCCTTGCCTGAGCTGATCACCTCTTTGTGTAGCGTAGATATCAGTCCCTGTGTGTGTAGTCCTTGCCTGAGCTGATCACCTCTTTGTGTAGCGTAGATATAAGTCCCTGTGTGTGTGGTCCTTGCCTGAGCTAATCACCTCTTTGTGTAGCGTAGATATCAGTCCCTGTGTGTGTAGTCCTTGCCTGAGCTGATCACCTCTTTGTGTAGCGTAGATATCAGTCCCTGTGTGTGTAGTCCTTGCCTGAGCTGATCACCTCTTTGTGTTGCGTAGATATCAGTCCCTGTGTGTGTAGTCCTTGCCTGAGCTGATCACCTCTTTGTGTAGCGTAGATATGAGCCCCTGTGTGTGTAGTCCTTGCCTGAGCTGATCACCTCTTTGTGTAGCGTAGATATCAGTCCCTGTGTGTGTGTAGTTCTTGCCTGAGCTGATCACCTCTTTGTGTAGCATAGATATCAGTCCCTGTGTGTGTAGTCCTTGCCTGAGCTGATCACCTCTTTGTGTAGCGTAGATATCAGTCCCTGTGTGTGTGTAGTCCTTGCCTGAGCTGATCACCTCTTTGTGTAGCATAGATATCAGTCCCTGTGTGTGTAGTCCTTGCCTGAGCTGATCACCTCTTTGTGTAGCGTAGATATCAGTCCCTGTGTGTGTAGTCCTTGCCTGAGCTGATCACCTCTTTGTGTAGCGTAGATATCAGTCCCTGTGTGTGTAGTCCTTGCCTGAGCTGATCACCTCTTTGTGTAGCGTAGATATCAGTCCCTGTGTGTGTAGTCCTTGCCTGAGCTGATCACCTCTTTGTGTAGCGTAGATATCAGTCCCTGTGTGTGTTGTCCTTGCCTGAGCTGATCACCTCTTTGTGTAGCGTAGATATGAGTCCCTGTGTGTGTAGTCCTTGCCTGAGCTGATCACCTCTTTGTGTAGCGTAGATATCAGTCCCTGTGTGTGTAGTCCTTGCCTGAGCTGATCACCTCTTTGTGTAGCGTAGATATCAGTCCCTGTGTGTGTAGTCCTTGCCTGAGCTGATCACCTCTTTGTGTAGCGTAGATATCAGCCCCTGTGTGTGTAGTCCTTGCCTGAGCTGATCACCTTTGTGTAGCGTAGATATCAGTCCCTGTGTGTGTAGTCCTTGCCTGAGCTGATCACCTCTTTGTGTAGCGTAGATATCAGTCTGTGTGTGTAGTCCTTGCCTGAGCTGATCACCTCTTTGTGTAACGTAGATATCAGTCCCTGTGTGTGTAGTCCTTGCCTGAGCTGATCACCTCTTTGTGTAGCGTAGATATCAGTCCCTGTGTGTGTAGTCCTTGCCTGAGCTGATCACCTCTTTGTGTAGCGTAGATATCAGTCCCTGTGTGTGTAGTCCTTGCCTGAGCTGATCACCTCTTTGTGTAGCGTAGATATCAGTCCCTGTGTGTGTAGTCCTTGCCTGAGCTGATCACCTCTTTGTGTAGCGTAGATATCAGTCCCTGTGTGTGTAGTCCTTGCCTGAGCTGATCACCTCTTTGTGTAACGTAGATATCAGTCCCTGTGTGTGTAGTCCTTGCCTGAGCTGATCACCTCTTTGTGTAGCGTAGATATGAGCCCCTGTGTGTGTAGTTCTTGCCTGAGCTGATCACCTCTTTGTGTAGCGTAGATATCAGTCCCTGTGTGTGTAGTCCTTGCCTGAGCTGATCACCTCTTTGTGTAGCGTAGATATCAGTCCCTGTGTGTGTTGTCCTTGCCTGAGCTGATCACCTCTTTGTGTAGCGTAGATATGAGTCCCTGTGTGTGTAGTCCTTGCCTGAGCTGATCACCTCTTTGTGTAGCGTAGATATCAGTCCCTGTGTGTGTAGTCCTTGCCTGAGCTGATCACCTCTTTGTGTAGCGTAGATATCAGCCCCTGTGTGTGTAGTCCTTGCCTGAGCTGATCACCTTTGTGTAGCGTAGATATCAGTCCCTGTGTGTGTAGTCCTTGCCTGAGCTGATCACCTCTTTGTGTAGCGTAGATATCAGTCTGTGTGTGTAGTCCTTGCCTGAGCTGATCACCTCTTTGTGTAACGTAGATATCAGTCCCTGTGTGTGTAGTCCTTGCCTGAGCTGATCACCTCTTTGTGTAGCGTAGATATCAGTCCCTGTGTGTGTAGTCCTTGCCTGAGCTGATCACCTCTTTGTGTAGCGTAGATATCAGTCCCTGTGTGTGTAGTCCTTGCCTGAGCTGATCACCTCTTTGTGTAGCGTAGATATCAGCCCCTGTGTGTGTAGTCCTTGCCTGAGCTGATCACCTTTGTGTAGCGTAGATATCAGTCCCTGTGTGTGTAGTCCTTGCCTGAGCTGATCACCTCTTTGTGTAGCGTAGATATCAGTCTGTGTGTGTAGTCCTTGCCTGAGCTGATCACCTCTTTGTGTAGCGTAGATATCAGTCCCTGTGTGTGTAGTCCTTGCCTGAGCTGATCACCTCTTTGTGTAGCGTAGATATCAGTCCATGTGTGTGTGTGTGTGTGTAGTCCTTGCCTGAGCTGATCATCTCTTTGTGTAGCGTAGATATCAGTCCCTGTGTGTGTAGTCCTTGCCTGAGCTGATCACCTCTTTGTGTAGCGTAGATATCAGTCCGTGTGTGTGTGTGTGTAGTCCTTGCCTGAGCTGATCACCTCTTTGTGTAGCGTAGATATCAGTCCCTGTGTGTGTAGTCCTTGCCTGAGCTGATCACCTCTTTGTGTAGCGTAGATATCAGTCCCTGTGTGTGTAGTCCTTGCCTGAGCTGATCACCTCTTTGTGTAGCGTAGATATCAGTCTGTGTGTGTAGTCCTTGCCTGAGCTGATCACCTCTTTGTGTAGCGTAGATATCAGTCCCTGTGTGTGTAGTCCTTGCCTGAGCTGATCACCTCTTTGTGTAGCGTAGATATCAGTCCCTGTGTGTGTAGTCCTTGCCTGAGCTGATCACCTCTTTGTATAGCGTAGATATCAGTCCCTGTGTGTGTAGTCCTTGCCTGAGCTGATCACCTCTTTGTGTAGCGTAGATATCAGTCCCTGTGTGTGTAGTCCTTGCCTGAGCTGATCACCTCTTTGTGTAGCGTAGATATCAGTCCCTGTGTGTGTAGTCCTTGCCTGAGCTGATCACCTCTTTGTGTAGCGTAGATATCAGTCCCTGTGTGTGTAGTCCTTGCCTGAGCTGATCACCTCTTTGTGTAGCGTAGATATCAGTCCCTGTGTGTGTAGTCCTTGCCTGAGCTGATCACCTCTTTGTGTAGCGTAGATATCAGTCCCTGTGTGTGTAGTCCTTGCCTGAGCTGATCACCTCTTTGTGTAGCGTAGATATCAGCCTCTGTGTGTGTAGTCCTTGCCTGAGCTGATCACCTCTTTGTGTAGCGTAGATATCAGTCCCTGTGTGTGTAGTCCTTGCCTGAGCTGATCACCTCTTTGTGTAGCGTAGATATCAGTCCCTGTGTGTGTAGTCCTTGCCTGAGCTGATCACCTCTTTGTGTAGCGTAGATATCAGCCCTGTGTGTGTAGTCCTTGCCTGAGCTGATCACCTCTTTGTGTAGCGGAGATATCAGTCCCTGTGTGTGTAGTCCTTGCCTGAGCTGATCACCTCTTTGTGTAGCGTAGATATCAGTCCCTGTGTGTGTAGTCCTTGCCTGAGCTGATCACCTCTTTGTGTAGCGTAGATATCAGCCCCTGTGTGTGTAGTCCTTGCCTGAGCTGATCACCTCTTTGTGTAGCGTAGATATCAGTCCCTGTGTGTGTAGTCCTTGCCTGAGCTGATCACCTCTTTGTGTAGCGTAGATATCAGTCCCTGTGTGTGTAGTCCTTGCCTGAGCTGATCACCTCTTTGTGTAGCGTAGATATCAGTCCCTGTGTGTGTAGTCCTTGCCTGAGCTGATCACCTCTTTGTGTAGCGTAGATATCAGTCTGTGTGTGTAGTCCTTGCCTGAGCTGATCACCTCTTTGTGTAGCGTAGATATCAGTCCCTGTGTGTGTAGTCCTTGCCTGAGCTGATCACCTCTTTGTGTAGCGTAGATATCAGTCCGTGTGTGTGTGTGTGTGTGTGTAGTCCTTGCCTGAGCTGATCATCTCTTTGTGTAGCGTAGATATCAGTCCCTGTGTGTGTAGTCCTTGCCTGAGCTGATCACCTCTTTGTGTAGCGTAGATATCAGTCCCTGTGTGTGTAGTCCTTGCCTGAGCTGATCACCTCTTTGTGTAGCGTAGATATCAGTCCCTGTGTGTGTAGTCCTTGCCTGAGCTGATCACCTCTTTGTGTAGCGTAGATATCAGTCCCTGTGTGTGTAGTCCTTGCCTGAGCTGATCACCTCTTTGTGTAGCGGAGATATCAGTCCCTGTGTGTGTAGTCCTTGCCTGAGCTGATCACCTCTTTGTGTAGCGTAGATATCAGTCCCTGTGTGTGTAGTCCTTGCCTGAGCTGATCACCTCTTTGTGTAGCGTAGATATCAGTCCCTGTGTGTGTAGTCCTTGCCTGAGCTGATCACCTCTTTGTGTAGCGTAGATATCAGTCCCTGTGTGTGTAGTCCTTGCCTGAGCTGATCACCTCTTTGTGTAGCGTAGATATCAGTCCCTGTGTGTGTAGTCCTTGCCTGAGCTGATCACCTCTTTGTGTAGCGTAGATATCAGTTCCTGTGTGTGTAGTCCTTGCCTGAGCTGATCACCTCTTTGTGTAGCGTAGATATCAGTCCCTGTGTGTGTAGTCCTTGCCTGAGCTGATCACCTCTTTGTGTAGCGGAGATATCAGTCCCTGTGTGTGTAGTCCTTGCCTGAGCTGATCACCTCTTTGTGTAGCGTAGATATCAGTCCCTGTGTGTGTAGTCCTTGCCTGAGCTGATCACCTCTTTGTGTAGCGTAGATATCAGTCCCTGTGTGTGTAGTCCTTGCCTGAGCTGATCACCTCTTTGTGTAGCGGAGATATCAGTCCCTGTGTGTGTGTAGTCCTTGCCTGAGCTGATCACCTCTTTGTGTAGCGTAGATATCAGTCCCTGTGTGTGTAGTCCTTGCCTGAGCTGATCACCTCTTTGTGTAGCGTAGATATCAGTCCCTGTGTGTGTAGTCCTTGCCTGAGCTGATCACCTCTTTGTGTTGCGTAGATATCAGCCCCTGTGTGTGTAGTCCTTGCCTGAGCTGATCACCTCTTTGTGTAGCGTAGATATCAGTTCCTGTGTGTGTAGTCCTTGCCTGAGCTGATCACCTCTTTGTGTAGCGTAGATATCAGCCCCTGTGTGTGTAGTCCTTGCCTGAGCTGATCACCTCTTTGTGTAGCGTAGATATCAGCCCCTGTGTGTGTAGTCCTTGCCTGAGCTGATCACCTCTTTGTGTAGCGTAGATATCAGTTCCTGTGTGTGTAGTCCTTGCCTGAGCTGATCACCTCTTTGTGTAGCGTAGATATCAGCCCCTGTGTGTGTAGTCCTTGCCTGAGCTGATCACCTCTTTGTGTAGCGTAGATATCAGTCCCTGTGTGTGTAGTCCTTGCCTGAGCTGATCACCTCTTTGTGTTGCGTAGATATCAGCCCCTGTGTGTGTCTGTTCTCCACACACAGAGCTTTTCAAAATTTGTCATTGGGGATTAATGGGATATTTGTAGCTAAATCTGGTTTTTTTTTTTTTTTTTTAAACCAACGCTGGGTATATTGGGGTTAATTTTAGGCGCGGTTTTCTCCCAAGACAATCTGAGGTCAGACTCACCGCGCCACGCAGAACGCTGAGGTCAGACTCACCGCGCCACGCAGAACGCTGAGGTCAGACTCACCGCGCCACGCAGAACGCTGAGGTCAGACTCACCGCGCCACGCAGAACGCTGAGGTCAGACTCACCGGGCCACGCAGAACGCTGAGGTCAGACTCACCGCACCAAGCAGAACGCTGAGGTCAGACTCACCGCGCCACGCAGAACGCTGAGGTCAGACTCACCGCGCCAAGCAGAACGCTGAGGTCAGACTCACCGCGCCACGCAGAACGCTGAGGTCAGACTCACCGCGCCAACCAGAACGCTGAGGTCAGACTCACCGCGCCACGCAGAACGCTGAGGTCAGACTCACTACGCCAAGCAGAACGCTGAGGTCAGACTCACCGTGCCACGCAGAACACTGAGGTCAGACTCACCGCGCCAACCAGAACGCTGAGGTCAGACTCACCGTGCCAACCAGAACGCTGAGGTCAGACTCACCGCGCCAAGCAGAACGCTGAGGTCAGACTCACCACGCCACGGAGAACGCTGAGGTAAGACTCACCACGCCACGCAGAACGCTGAGGTCAGACTCACCACGCCACGCAGAATGCTGAGGTCAGACTCACCGCGCCAAGCAGAACGCTTAGGTCAGACTCAACGCGCCACGCAGAACGCTGAGGTCAGACTCAACGCGCCACGCAGAACGCTGAGGTCAGACTCACAGCACCACGCAGAACGGTGAGGTCAGACTCACCGCGCCACGCAGAACGCTGAGGTCAGACTCACCGCGCCACGTAGAACGCTGAGGTCAGACTCACCGCGCCACGCAGAACGCTGAGGTCAGACTCACCGCGCCACGCAGAACGCTGAGGTCAGACTCACCGCGCCACGCAGAACGCTGAGGTCAGACTCACCGTGCCAACCAGAACGCTGAGGTCAGACTCACCACGCAACGCAGAACGCTGAGGTCAGACTCACCGCGCCACGCAGAACACTGAGGTCAGACTCACCGTGCCACGCAGAACGCTGAGGTCAGACTCACCGCGCCAACCAGAACGCTGAGGTCAGACTCACCGCGCCACGCAGAACGCTGAGGTCAGACTCACTACGCCAAGCAGAACGCTGAGGTCAGACTCACCGTGCCACGCAGAACACTGAGGTCAGACTCACCGCGCCAACCAGAACGCTGAGGTCAGACTCACCGTGCCAACCAGAACGCTGAGGTCAGACTCACCGCGCCAAGCAGAACGCTGAGGTCAGACTCACCACGCCACGGAGAACGCTGAGGTAAGACTCACCACGCCACGCAGAACGCTGAGGTCAGACTCACCACGCCACGCAGAATGCTGAGGTCAGACTCACCGCGCCAAGCAGAACGCTGAGGTCAGACTCACTACGCCAAGCAGAACGCTGAGGTCAGACTCCCCGCGCCAAGCAGAACGCTGAGGTCAGACTCACTACGCCAAGCAGAACGCTGAGGTCAGACTCACCGCACCAAGGAAAACGCTGAAGAAGAGCAAAGTGGGGACGCACCTGAGACCGGAACGACAAGGCATTGGGTGTGTCACTGTGTGTGTCACTGTGTGTGTCACTGTGTATTTGTGTGTGTGTCACTGTGTGTCTTTCTTACTACGTGTTTGTGTGGGTCACTGTGTTTGTCACTGTGTGTGTGTGTCACTGTGTATCTTTCTGCCTGTGTCTGTCATTGCGTGTCTGTGTGTCACCGTCTGTGTGTAGCTGTGTAGTCTCATTGCGTCTCTGTGTGTCACCGTCTGTGTGTAGCTGTGTAGTCTCATTGCGTCTCTGTGTGTCACCGTCTGTGTGTAGCTGTGTAGTCTCATTGCGTCTCTGTGTGTCACCGTCTGTGTGTAACTGTGTGTCTCATTGCGTCTCTGTGTGTCACCGTCTGTGTGTAACTGTGTGTCTCATTGCGTGTCTGTGTGTCACCGTCTGTGTGTAACGGTGTGTCTCATTGCATGTCTGTGTGTCACCGTCTGTGTGTAACTGTGTCTCATTGCGTGTCTGTGTGTCACCGTCTGTGTGTAACTGTGTGTCTCATTGCGTCTCTGTGTGTCCCACACCCAGCCACACCCACCGTTTCCTCTGTTCTCAGTGGGAAGAGTTTGAGAACACACAGTAAACATCTCACACCAGTCCTAGAGGTGCCAGGCGCTGTATCCCCCTGTGCCAGTCCAAGAGGTGCCAGGCTCTGTATCCCCCTGCGCCAGTCCTAGAGGTGCCAGGCTCTGTATCCCCCTGCACCAGTCCTAGAGGTGCCAGGCTCTGCATCCCCCTGCACCAGTCCTAGAGGTGCCAGGCTCTGTATCCCTTCATAGCAGTCCTAGAGGTGCCAGGCTCTGTATGCCCTATTCCAGTCCTAGAGGTGCCAGGCTTTGTATCCCCCTGCACCAGTCCTAGAGGTGCCAGGCTCTGTATGCCCTATTCCAGTCCTAGAGGTGCCAGGCTTTGTATCCCCCTGCACCAGTCCTAGAGGTGCCAGGCTCTGTATGCCCTATTCCAGTCCTAGAGGTGCCAGGCTTTGTATCCCCTGCACCAGTCCTAGAGGTGCCAGGCTCTGCATCCCCTTGCACCAGTCCTAGAGGTGCCAGGCTCTGTATCCCCCTGCACCAGTCCTAGAGGTGCCAGGCTCGGTATCCCCCTGCACCAGTCTTAGAGGTGCCAGGCTCTGTATCCCCCTGTAGCAGTCCTGAAGGTGCCAGGCTCTGTATCCCCCTGCGCGGGAGCCGATGGCTGCGGGGAGGGGGAGCGTTAATACGCGGGGGCCGGTGGCTGCGGGGAGGGGGGCGTTACTGCGGGAGGGCAGGTGGCGGCAGGGAGGGGGGGCGTTGCTGCGCGGAGGCCGGTGGCTGCGGGGAGGGGGTGCGTTACTGCGGGAGGGCAGGTGGCGGCAGAGAGGGGGGGCGTTGCTGCGCGGGGGCCGGTGGCTGCGGGGAGGGGAAGCGTTGCTGCGCGGGGGCCGGTGGCTGCGGGGAGGGAGCGTTGCTGCGCGGGGGCCGGTGGCTGCGGGGAGGGGGGCGTTGCTGCGGGGCGATGAGCCATTGGCTGCGGGGAGGGGGAGCATTGCTGCGCGGGGGCCGGTGGCTGCGCGGGAGGGGGGCGTTGCTGCGCGGAGGCCGGTGGCTGCGGGGAGGGGGTGCGTTACTGCGGGAGGGCAGGTGGCGGCAGAGAGGGGGGGCGTTGCTGCGCGGGGGCCGGTGGCAGCGGGGAGGGGAAGCGTTGCTGCGCGGGGGGCCGGTGGCTGCGGGGAGGGGAGGCGTTGCTGCGCGGGGGCCGGTGGCGGCAGGGAGGGGGGGCGTTGCTGCGCGGGGGCCGGTGGCTGCGGGGAGGGGGGCGTTACTGCGGGAGGGCAGGTGGCGGCAGAGAGGGGGGCGTTGCTGCGCGGGGGCCGGTGGCTGCGGGGAGGGGAAGCGTTGCTGCGCGGGGGGCCGGTGGCTGCGGGGAGGGGAAGCGTTGCTGCGCGGGGGCCGGTGGCTGCGGGGAGGGGAGGCGTTGCTGCGCGGGGGCCGGTGGCGGCAGGGAGGGGGGGCGTTGCTGCGCGGGGGCCGGTGGCTGCGGGGAGGGGGGCGTTACTGCGGGAGGGCAGGTGGCGGCAGAGAGGGGGGGCGTTGCTGTGCGGGGGCCGGTGGCTGCGGGGAGGGGGGCGTTGCTGCGGGGCGATGAGCCATTGGCTGCGGGGAGGGGGAGCATTGCTGCGCGGGGGCCGGTGGCTGCGCGGGAGGGGGGCGTTGCTGCCCGTGGGCCGGTGGCTGAGGTGAGGGGGGGGCGTTGCTGCGCGGGGGCCGGTGGCGGCAGGGAGGGGGGCGTTGCTGCGCGGGGGCCGGTGGCTGCGGGGAGGGGGGCGTTACTGCGGGAGGGCAGGTGGCGGCAGAGAGGGGGGGCGTTGCTGCGCGGGGGCCGGTGGCTGCGGGGAGGGGAAGCGTTGCTGCGCGGGGGGCCGGTGGCTGCGGGGAGGGGAAGCGTTGCTGCGCGGGGGCCGGTGGCTGCGGGGAGGGGAAGCGTTGCTGCGCGGGGGCCGGTGGCTGCGGGGAGGGGAAGCGTTGCTGCGCGGGGGGCCGGTGGCTGCGGGGAGGGGGGCGTTGCTGCGGGGCGATGAGCCATTGGCTGCGGGGAGGGGGAGCATTGCTGCGCGGGGGCCGGTGGCTGCGGGGAGGGGAAGCGTTGCTGCGCGGGGGGCCGGTGGCTGCGGGGAGGGGAAGCGTTGCTGCGCGGGGGGCCGGTGGCTGCGGGGAGGGAGCGTTGCTGTGCGGGGGCCGGTGGCTGCGGGGAGGGGAAGCGTTGCTGCGCGGGGGGCCGGTGGCTGCGCGGGAGGGGGGCGTTGCTGCCCGTGGGCCGGTGGCTGCGGGGAGGGAGCGTTGCTGCGCGGGGGCCGGTGGCTGCGGGGAGGGGAAGCGTTGCTGCGCGGGGGCCGGTGGCTGCGGGGAGGGGGGCGTTGCTGCGGGGCGATGAGCCATTGGCTGCGGGGAGGGGGAGCATTGCTGCGCGGGGGCCGGTGGCTGCGCGGGAGGGGGGCGTTGCTGCCCGTGGGCCGGTGGCTGAGGTGAGGGGGGGGCGTTGCTGCGCGGGGGCCGGTGGCGGCAGGGAGGGGGGCGTTGCTGCGCGGGGGCCGGTGGCTGCGGGGAGGGGGGCGTTACTGCGGGAGGGCAGGTGGCGGCAGAGAGGGGGGGCGTTGCTGCGCGGGGGCCGGTGGCTGCGGGGAGGGGAAGCGTTGCTGCGCGGGGGGCCGGTGGCTGCGGGGAGGGGAAGCGTTGCTGTGCGGGGGCCGGTGGCTGCGGGGAGGGGAAGCGTTGCTGCGCGGGGGCCGGTGGCTGCGGGGAGGGGAAGCGTTGCTGCGCGGGGGGCCGGTGGCTGCGGGGAGGGAGCGTTGCTGTGCGGGGGGCCGGTGGCTGCGGGGAGGGGAAGCGTTGCTGCGCGGGGGGCCGGTGGCTGCGGGGAGGGAGCGTTGCTGCGCGGGGGGCCGGTGGCTGCGGGGAGGGGAAGCGTTGCTGCGCGGGGGCCGGTGGCTGCGGGGAGGGGAAGCGTTGCTGCGCGGGGGCCGGTGGCTGCGGGGAGGGGGGCGTTGCTGCGGGGCGATGAGCCATTGGCTGCGGGGAGGGGGAGCATTGCTGCGCGGGGGCCGGTGGCTGCGCGGGAGGGGGGCGTTGCTGCCCGTGGGCCGGTGGCTGAGGTGAGGGGGGGCGTTGCTGCGCGGGGGCCGGTGGCGGCAGGGAGGGGGGCGTTGCTGCGCGGGGGCCGGTGGCTGCGGGGAGGGGAAGCGTTGCTGCGCGGGGGGCCGGTGGCTGCGGGGAGGGGAAGCGTTGCTGTGCGGGGGGCCGGTGGCTGCGGGGAGGGGAAGCGTTGCTGCGCGGGGGCCGGTGGCTGCGGGGAGGGGAAGCGTTGCTGCGCGGGGGCCGGTGGCTGCGGGGAGGGGAAGCGTTGCTGCGCGGGGGGCCGGTGGCTGCGGGGAGGGGGGCGTTGCTGCGGGGCGATGAGCCATTGGCTGCGGGGAGGGGGAGCATTGCTGCGCGGGGGCCGGTGGCTGCGGGGAGGGGAAGCGTTGCTGCGCGGGGGGCCGGTGGCTGCGGGGAGGGGAAGCGTTGCTGCGCGGGGGGCCGGTGGCTGCGGGGAGGGAGCGTTGCTGTGCGGGGGGCCGGTGGCTGCGGGGAGGGGAAGCGTTGCTGCGCGGGGGCCGGTGGCTGCGGGGAGGGGAAGCGTTGCTGCGCGGGGGGCCGGTGGCTGCGGGGAGGGGAAGCGTTGCTGCGCGGGGGCCGGTGGCTGCGGGGAGGGGAAGCGTTGCTGCGCGGGGGCCGGTGGCTGCGGGGAGGGGGGCGTTGCTGCGGGGCGATGAGCCATTGGCTGCGGGGAGGGGGAGCATTGCTGCGCGGGGGCCGGTGGCTGCGCGGGAGGGGGGCGTTGCTGCCCGTGGGCCGGTGGCTGCGGGGAGGGAGCGTTGCTGTGCGGGGGGCCGGTGGCTGCGGGGAGGGGGGCGTTGCTGCGGGGCAATGAGCCATTGGCTGCGGGGAGGGGGAGCGTTGCTGCGCGGGGCCGGTGGCTGCGTGGGAGGGGGGCGTTGCTGCGCGGGGGCCGGTGGCTGAGGTGAGGGGGGGGCGTTGCTGCGCGGGGGCCGGTGGCTGCGGGGAGGGGGGCGTTGCTGCGGGGCAATGAGCCATTGGCTGCGGGGAGGGGGAGCGTTGCTGCGCGGGGCCGGTGGCTGCGTGGGAGGGGGGCGTTGCTGCGCGGGGGCCGGTGGCTGAGGTGAGGGGGGGGCGTTGCTGCGGGGCGGTGAGCCTTTGGCTGCGGGAGGGCAGATAGAATAAGGATGGGCGGAAGGAACTTTTTAGAGTACAAACAAGAGCTTTATTAAAAACAGCCGCTCACAGTGCTCCTCACACATTGACATTACCCACAATGCTCCTCACACATTGACATTACCCACAATGCTCCTCACACATTGACATTACCCACAATGCTCCTCACACATTGACATTACCCACAATGCTCCTCACACATTGACATTACCCACAATGCTCCTCACACATTGACATTACCCACAATGCTCCTCACGCATTGACATTATCCACAATGCTCCTCACACATTGACATTACCCACAATGCTCCTCACGCATTGACATTACCCACAATGCTCCTCAGACATTGACATTACCCACAATGCTCCTCACGCATTGACATTACCTACAATGCTCCTCACGCATTGACATTACCCACAATGCTCCTCACGCATTGACATTACCCACAATGCTCCTCACGCATTGACATTACCCACAATGCTCCTGACGCATTGACATTACCCACAATGCTCCTCACACATTGACATTATCCACAATGCTCCTCACACATTGACATTACCCACAATGCTCCTCACGCATTGACATTACCCACAATGCTCCTCAGACATTGACATTACCCACAATGCTCCTCACGCATTGACATTACCCACAATGCTCCTCACGCATTGACATTACCCACAATGCTCCTCACGCATTGACATTACCCACAATGCTCCTCACGCATTGACATTACCCACAATGCTCCTGACGCATTGACATTACCCACAATGCTCCTCACGCATTGACATTACCCACAATGCTCCTCACGCATTGACATTACCCACAATGCTCCTCACGCATTGACATTACCCACAATGCTCCTGACGCATTGACATTACCCACAATGCTCCTCACGCATTGACATTACCCACAATGCTCCTCACGCATTGACATTACCCACTCTTAATGCGCTGGGGAGGTATTTGATCGTAACTCTCTTTATGAATTGGGCCCCATCTTGGGCCATTGCCCTGGAACAGGATGACACATTTTCTGTGTCATAGGTCATAGTTCATAGTTCAGCTGCTTGTTAGTTTCCCCTATCCCAGCAGCTAGCTGCATGTGTAAAAGATACATTATTGTTACACATTCTCCCCT
This sequence comes from Ascaphus truei, assembly GCF_040206685.1. Classification (NCBI taxonomy): domain Eukaryota; kingdom Metazoa; phylum Chordata; class Amphibia; order Anura; family Ascaphidae; genus Ascaphus; species Ascaphus truei. The sequence continues at coordinate 134,943 of NW_027456926.1, forward strand.
CCACTCAGCCAGTGTCGGTTGCCCTAGCAACCTCCCAATAATCCTAGCTGAGAATGGGTCTGCCCACCTCCCCTGTCTCTGCTGTCAAGTTAGTTTGATCCTCAGGCTATTCCTGTGTGACAAAGATTCCCTCACTTCCTGTTTGCATCCATGCAGGCCGAGTGAGTACACCTATCATACCTACTCCTTTGCAAGCCATCTGGTTTTGACCTTCCCTTAATACAGAAGCACCTTCACACAGAGAATCTCTCCTCTCTCTCCTCTCCCTCTCCCTCTCTCTCTCTTTTTTATTTATTTTTTATTTTGCTGTGACTTTCTCAATAAAGTTAAGAATATATTAAAGGACTTGTTGTGCTTTCACAGAGGGGTGAGTTCAGCTACCTGGCCATACACATATCCTGCATATAAACAAAAAGAGAAAATATAATGCTCACTAAATTAATGATGTAAATGTAATATGATTGTGCCTTACACGTCTAGGATGACGGTGGGTGCAACTGATGAGCAGAGATTAACATAAAGTAACAACAGCTGAGAAGTGAAGGCATGTTTGTTGCCAGCGCTTAACAACTAGAAGCTCATTTGGGAGTGCACTCCTTGCCAATTAAAACTTAACATTTAATTATTGGATACATTAAAATAAGTTCTTAACATATAGTGAATATGATTAACTACATATAATGTACTGAGGCGGGAGTCCAATAATTAAATGTTAAGTTTTAATTGCCAAGGAGTGCACTCCCAAATGAGGACATTTAGTGAATATGAGGACAAATGAGGACATTTAGTGAATATGAGGACAAATGAGGACATTTAGTGAATATGAGGACAAATGAGGACATTTAGTGAATATGAGGACAAATGAGGACATTTAGTGAATATGAGGAGAAATGAGGACATATAGTGAATATGATTAACTATATATAATGTACTGAGGCGGGAGGGAGTGGAGAGATGGTCGATGGCCACGGTGTATAATAAGGTATGCTATGCCTAAAATAAAACAGCAGAAGCAATTGACACCAATTGGCCTTGATTGAGGAGTAAGTTACCCTGCTGTGAGAGCTCAAAGACGCTTTCCCTGTATAAGTGTATTGTGCGTCATGTGGCGTAGCATCCCGATCAAACCAATTTGTATTGATATAAGTAGCCCAAAACAGTGTGCAGCTAATAAATATAATATTTAAGCTAATAGATTGTTATTACCACTGTATGTGCAAATCAATAACAGGTTGGTGGTACGTGGATTGATTCTGCGCCCAATGACATTTAACAAACACTAAACACAGATGGTAGATCAGGAAAGCTACTAGTTATAAAAACCAGGAATTAGCTGATACTGAACACTGCGTCATTGACTAAAGCGGTAAAATAATACTGTGGTCTATGGACCCAGCCTGCCTGCATCCCGTCACCTCAGCCTGCCTGCACCCCGTCACCTCAGCCTGCCTGCATCCCGTCACCTCAGCCTGTCTGCATCCCGTCACCTCAGCCTGTCTGCATCCCGTCACCTCAGCCTGCCTGCATCCCGTCACCTGTCCCCCCAGCCTGTCTGCACCCCGTCACCTCAGCCTGCCTGCATCCCGTCACCTCAGCCTGCCTGCACCCCGTCACCTCAGCCTGCCTGCATCCCGTCACCTCAGCCTGTCTGCATCCCGTCACCTGTCCCCCCAGCCTGCCTGCATCCCTGTCACCTGTCCCCCCAGCCTGCCTGCATCCCGTCACCTCAGCCTGCCTGCATCCCGTCACCTCAGCCTGTCTGCATCCCGTCACCTCAGCCTGTCTGCATCCCGTCACCTGTCCCCCCAGCCTGCCTGCATCCCGTCACCTGTCCCCCCAGCCTGTCTGCACCCCGTCACCTCAGCCTGCCTGCATCCCGTCACCTCAGCCTGCCTGCACCCCGTCACCTCAGCCTGCCTGCATCCCGTCACCTCAGCCTGTCTGCATCCCGTCACCTGTCCCCCCAGCCTGCCTGCATCCCGTCACCTCAGCCTGCCTGCATCCCGTCACCTCAGCCTGTGTGCATCCCGTCACCTGTCCCCCCAGCCTGCCTGCATCCCGTCACCTCAGCCTGTGTGCATCCCGTCACCTGTCCCCCCAGCCTGCCTGCATCCCGTCACCTCAGCCTGCCTGCATCCCGTCCCCTGTCCCCCCAGCCTGCCTGCATCCCGTCACCTCAGCCTGCCTGCATCCCGTCACCTCAGCCTGTCTGCATCCCGTCACCTCAGCCTGTCTGCATCCCGTCACCTGTCCCCCCAGCCTGCCTGCATCCCGTCACCTCAGCCTGCCTGCATCCCGTCACCTCAGCCTGTCTGCATCTCGTCACCTGTCCCCCCAGCCTGTCTGCATCCCGTCACCTGTCCCCCCAGCCTGCCTGCATCCCGTCACCTCAGCCTGCCTGCATCCCGTCACCTGTCCCCCCAGCCTGCCTGCATCCCGTCACCTCAGCCTGCCTGCATCCCGTCACCTGTCCCCCCAGCCTGCCTGCATCCCGTCACCTGTCCCCCCAGCCTGCCTGCATCCCGTCACCTGTCCCCCCAGCCTGCCTGCATCCCGTCACCTCAGCCTGCCTGCATCCCGTCACCTCAGCCTGCCTGCATCCCGTCACCTGTCCCCCCAGCCTGCCTGCATCCCGTCACCTCAGCCTGCCTGCATCCCGTCACCTCAGCCTGCCTGCATCCCGTCACCTGTCCCCCCAGCCTGCCTGCATCCCGTCACCTGTCCCCCCAGCCTGCCTGCATCCCGTCACCTGTCCCCCCAGCCTGCCTGCATCCCGTCACCTCAGCCTGCCTGCATCCCGTCACCTCAGCCTGCCTGCATCCCGTCACCTGTCCCCCCAGCCTGCCTGCATCCCGTCACCTCAGCCTGCCTGCATCCCGTCACCTGTCCCCCCAGCCTGCCTGCATCCCGTCACCTCAGCCTGCCTGCATCCCGTCACCTGTCCCCCCAGCCTGCCTGCATCCCGTCACCTGTCCCCCCAGCCTGCCTGCATCCCGTCACCTGTCCCCCCAGCCTGCCTGCATCCCGTCACCTCAGCCTGCCTGCATCCCGTCACCTCAGCCTGCCTGCATCCCGTCACCTGTCCCCCCAGCCTGCCTGCATCCCGTCACCTCAGCCTGCCTGCATCCCGTCACCTCAGCCTGCCTGCATCCCGTCACCTCAGCCTGTCTGCATCCCGTCACCTCAGCCTGTCTGCATCCCGTCACCTGTCCCCCCAGCCTGCCTGCATCCCGTCACCTCAGCCTGCCTGCATCCCGTCACCTGTCCCCCCAGCCTGCCTGCATCCCGTCACCTCAGCCTGCCTGCATCCCGTCACCTGTCCCCCCAGCCTGCCTGCATCCCGTCACCTCAGCCTGCCTGCATCCCGTCACCTGTCCCCCCAGCCTGCCTGCATCCCGTCACCTCAGCCTGCCTGCATCCCGTCACCTGTCCCCCCAGCCTGCCTGCATCCTGTCACCTCAGCCTGTCTGCATCCTGTCACCTGTCCCCCCAGCCTGTCTGCATCCCGTCACCTGTCCCCCCAGCCTGCCTGCATCCCGTCACCTGTCCCCCCAGCCTGCCTGCATCCCGTCACCTGTCCCCCCAGCCTGTCTGCATCCCGTCACCTCAGCCTGTCTGCATCCCGTCACCTGTCCCCCCAGCCTGCCTGCATCCTGTCACCTGTCCCCCCAGCCTGTCTGCATCCCGTCACCTCAGCCTGCCTGCATCCCGTCACCTGTCCCCCCAGCCTGTCTGCATCCTGTCACCTGTCCCCCCAGCCTGTCTGCATCCCGTCACCTCAGCCTGCCTGCATCCCGTCACCTGTCCCCCCAGCCTGCCTGCATCCCGTCACCTGTCCCCCCAGCCTGCCTGCATCCCGTCACCTCAGCCTGTCTGCATCCCGTCACCTGTCCCCCCAGCCTGCCTGCATCCCGTCACCTCAGCCTGGCTGCATCCCGTCACCTCAGCCTGTCTGCATCCTGTCACCTGTCCCCCCAGCCTGCCTGCATCCCGTCACCTCAGCCTGCCTGCATCCTGTCACCTCAGCCTGTCTGCATCCCGTCACCTCAGCCTGTCTGCATCCTGTCACCTGTCCCCCCAGCCTGCCTGCATCCCGTCACCTGTCCCCCCAGCCTGTCTGCATCCCGTCACCTGTCCCCCCAGCCTGCCTGCATCCCGTCACCTGTCCCCTCAGCCTGCCTGCATCCTGTCACCTCAGCCTGCCTGCATCCCGTCACCTGTCCCCCCAGCCTGTCTGCATCCCGTCACCTCAGCCTGTCTGCATCCTGTCACCTGTCCCCCCAGCCTGCCTGCATCCCGTCACCTGTCCCCCCAGCCTGTCTGCATCCCGTCACCTGTCCCCCCAGCTTGCCTGCATCCCGTCACCTGTCCCCCCAGCCTGCCTGCATCCCGTCACCTCAGCCTGTCTGCATCCCGTCACCTGTCCCCCCAGCCTGCCTGCATCCCGTCACCTCAGCCTGTCTGCATCCCATCACCTGTCCCCCCAGCCTGTCTGCATCCTGTCACCTCAGCCTGTCTGCATCCCATCACCTGTCCCCCCAGCCTGTCTGCATCCCGTCACCTCAGCCTGTCTGCATCCCGTCACCTGTCCCCCCAGCCTGCCTGCATCCCGTCACCTCAGCCTGTCTGCATCCCGTCACCTGTCCCCCCAGCCTGCCTGCATCCCGTCACCTCAGCCTGCCTGCATCCCGTCACCTCAGCCTGTCTGCATCCCGTCACCTGTCCCCCCAGCCTGCCTGCATCCCGTCACCTCAGCCTGTCTGCATCCCGTCACCTCAGCCTGTCTGCATCCCGTCACCTGTCCCCCCAGCCTGCCTGCATCCCATCACCTCAGCCTGTCTGCATCCCGTCACCTGTCCCCCCAGCCTGTCTGCATCCCGTCACCTGTCCCCCCAGCCTGCCTGCATCCCGTCACCTCAGCCTGCCTGCATCCCGTCACCTCAGCCTGTCTGCATCCCGTCACCTGTCCCCCCAGCCTGCCTGCATCCCGTCACCTCAGCCTGCCTGCATCCCGTCACCTCAGCCTGTCTGCATCCCGTCACCTGTCCCCCCAGCCTGCCTGCATCCCGTCACCTCAGCCTGTCTGCATCCCGTCACCTCAGCCTGCCTGCATCCCGTCACCTCAGCCTGTCTGCATCCCGTCACCTGTCCCCCCAGCCTGCCTGCATCCCGTCACCTCAGCCTGCCTGCATCCCGTCACCTCAGCCTGTCTGCATCCCGTCACCTGTCCCCTCAGCCTGCCTGCATCCTGTCACCTGTCCCCCCAGCCTGTCTGCATCCCGTCACCTCAGCCTGCCTGCATCCCGTCACCTGTCCCCCCAGCCTGTCTGCATCCCGTCACCTGTCCCCCCAGCCTGCCTGCATCCTGTCACCTGTCCCCCCAGCCTGTCTGCATCCCGTCACCTCAGCCTGCCTGCATCCCGTCACCTGTCCCCCCAGCCTGTCTGCATCCCGTCACCTGTCCCCCCAGCCTGCCTGCATCCCGTCACCTGTCCCCCCAGCCTGCCTGCATCCCGTCACCTGTCCCCCCAGCCTGCCTGCATCCCGTCACCTCAGCCTGTCTGCATCCCGTCACCTGTCCCCCCAGCCTGCCTGCATCCCGTCACCTCAGCCTGTCTGCATCCCGTCACCTCAATTAACAACAGCTGAGAAGTGAAGGCATGTTTGTTGCCAACGCTTAACAACTAGAAGCTCATTTGGGAGTGCACTCCTTGGCAATTAAAACTTAACATTTAAGTTGCTATTGGACTCCCGCCTCAGTACATTATATGTAGTTAATCATATTCACTAAATGTCCTCATTTGTCCTCATATTCACTAAATGTCCTCATTTGTCCTCATATTCACTAAATGTCCTCATTTGTCCTCATATTCACTAAATGTCCTCATTTGTCCTCATATTCACTAAATGTCCTCATTTGGGAGTGCACTCCTTGGCAATTAAAACTTAACATTTAATTATTGGACTCACGCCTCAGTACATTATATGTAGTTAATCATATTCACTATATGTTAAGAACTTATTTTAACGTATCCAATAATTAAATGTTAAGTTTTAATTGCCAAGGAGTGCACTCCCAAATGAGCTTCTAGTTGTTAAGCGCTGGCAACAAACATGCCTTCACTCCTCAGCTGTTGTTAATTGATCCTGCATATAACCCTGAGGCTGCAGGATAGTCACCCTGTCTATCATGAACTGTGGGATCACTATCACGGTACAAGATACTGTGTGCCACGCTTAAGCACTCTGTTTCTGATGTAACCGGGGGCCCAGCAGGGCCGCTCTGATTAGGTCTCAGGGCAAGTATGGTGATAACCCCTATAGGACATAGGCTTCCTCTCTTACAGCCTGTAGCCTTCTTCAGCACCATGGCTATGGACCCTAACTGAATGGGACACTTTCCTTGACTATATAAAATAACCATCAGGGGCCAGGGCAGTATCACTATACATCAACTACAGCATATACCCCCACGGTGATGTCACTGGTATCCATGCATAATCCAGAATAGGTGCACTCACGATACCGGGTAACAAAATCGCCACGGAAGCACCGCAACAGCGCTCCCCGCTGGATGCCGGAGCCACGGGCAGACCACCGCAACAACGCTTCCCCGCTGGATGCCGGAGCCACGGGTAGATCCCCGCAACGGCGCTCCCCGCTGGATGCCGGAGCCACGGGAAGACCACCGCAACAGCGCTCCCCGCTGGATGCCGGAGCCACGGGCAGACCACCGCAACAACGCTTCCCCGCTGGATGCCGGAGCCACGGGCAGACCACCGCAACAACGCTTCCCCGCTGGATGCCGGAGCCACGGGTAGATCCCCGCAACAACGCTTCCCCGCTGGATGCCGGAGCCACAGGTAGATCACAGCAACAACGCTCCCCGCTGGATGTCGGAGCCACGGGTAGATCCCCGCAACAACGCTCCCCGCTGGATGCCGGAGCCACGGGTAGATCACCACAACAACGCTCCCTGCTGGATGCCGGAGCCACGGGTAGATCACCGCAACAACGCTCCCCGCTGGATGCCGGAGCCACGGGTAGATCACAGCAACAACGCTCCCCGCTGGATGCCGGAGCCACGGGTAGATCACCGCAACAACGCTCCCCGCTGGATGCCGGAGCCACGGGTAGATCACCACAACAACGCTCCCTGCTGGATGCCGGAGCCACGGGTAGATCACCGCAACAAACTCCCCGCTGGATGCCGGAGCCACGGGTAGATCACCGCAACAAACTCCCCGCTGGATGCCGGAGCCACGGGTAGATCACCGCAACAAACTCCCCGCTGGATGCCGGAGCCACGGGTAGATCCCCGCAACAACGCTCCCGGCTGGATGCCGGAGCCACGGGTAGATCACCACAACAACGCTCCCTTCTGGATGCCGGAGCCATGGGTAGATCACCGCAACAACGCTCCCCGCTGGATGCCGGAGCCACGGGTAGATCACCGCAACAACGCTCCCTGCTGGATGATGGAGCCACGGGTAGATCACCGCAACAAACTCCCCGCTGGATGCCGGAGCCACGGGTAGATCACCGCAACAACGCTCCCCGCTGGATGCCGGAGCCACGGGTAGATCACCACAACAACGCTCCCTTCTGGATGCCGGAGCCATGGGTAGATCACCGCAACAACGCTCCCCGCTGGATGCCGGAGACACGGGTAGATCACCGCAACAACGCTCCCTGCTGGATGATGGAGCCACGGGTAGATCACCGCAACAAACTCCCCGCTGGATGCCGGAGCCACGGGTAGATCACCGCAACAACGCTCCCCGCTGGATGCCGGAGCCACGGGTAGATCACCGCAACAACGCTTCCCCGCTGGATGCCGGAGCCACGGGCAGACCACCGCAACAACGCTCCCCGCTGGATGCCGGAGCCACGGGTAGATCACCGCAACAACGCTCCCCGCTGGATGCCGGAGCCACGGGAAGATCCCCGCAACAACGCTCCCCGCTGGATGCCGGAGCCACGGGAAGATCCCCGCAACAACGCTCCCCGCTGGATGCCGGAGCCACGGGTAGATCACCGCAACAACGCTCCCCGCTGGATGCCGGAGCCACGGGTAGATCACCGCAACAACGCTCCCCGCTGGATGCCGGAGCCACGGGTAGATCACCACAACAACGCTCCCTGCTGGATGCCGGAGCCACGGGTAGATCACCGCAACAAACTCCCCGCTGGATGCCGGAGCCACGGGTAGATCACCGCAACAAACTCCCCGCTGGATGCCGGAGCCACGGGTAGATCACCGCAACAAACTCCCCGCTGGATGCCGGAGCCACGGGTAGATCACCACAACAACGCTCCCTTCTGGATGCCGGAGCCATGGGTAGATCACCGCAACAACGCTCCCCGCTGGATGCCGGAGCCACGGGTAGATCACCGCAACAACGCTTCCCCGCTGGATGCCGGAGACACGGGTAGATCACCGCAACAACGCTCCCTGCTGGATGATGGAGCCACGGGTAGATCACCGCAACAAACTCCCCGCTGGATGCCGGAGCCACGGGTAGATCACCGCAACAACGCTCCCCGCTGGATGCCGGAGCCACGGGTAGATCACCGCAACAACGCTTCCCCGCTGGATGCCGGAGACACGGGTAGATCACAGCAACAACGCTCCCTGCTGGATGATGGAGCCACGGGTAGATCACCGCAACAAACTCCCCGCTGGATGCCGGAGCCACGGGTAGATCACCGCAACAACGCTCCCCGCTGGATGCCGGAGCCACGGGTAGATCACCGCAACAACGCTTCCCCGCTGGATGCCGGAGCCACGGGTAGATCACCGCAACAACGCTTCCCCGCTGGATGCCGGAGACACGGGTAGATCACCGCAACAACGCTCCCTGCTGGATGATGGAGCCACGGGTAGATCACCGCAACAAACTCCCCGCTGGATGCCGGAGCCACGGGTAGATCACCGCAACAACGCTCCCCGCTGGATGCCGGAGCCACGGGTAGATCACCGCAACAACGCTTCCCCGCTGGATGCCGGAGCCACGGGTAGATCACAGCAACAACGCTCCCCGCTGGATGCCGGAGCCACGGGTAGATCCCCGCAACAACGCTCCCCGCTGGATGCCGGAGCCACGGGTAGATGAACAATAGAAATAAAGACGCCCTCCACTGGTCTTCCAAAGAGTATAAAATGTACGGCTCACGCATCAACGTATCGGGCTCCTCGCAATCCTTTGTCATGACGGTTCCCCGCATAGCCAAGACGGGAGCCCACGCAGCTAACCCCCTGCGGCCATCCACCCCTGACCTGACATAGTACTCCATAGGAGAGGCTACAGGTGCAAAAAACTAATTACAGTCCTTGTAGTTTAGTTTAGCTGTTGGCTTATTTAATGCTGGTACCCTTCCAACGCATGCATCAGGGGTGACCAACCCCCGTCGTCCTCAAGGGATAGGCACAAGCTGGCTTAGTATCCGTACCCTTAAACAACAGTGTCTCGGCCTATACGTAACCAAATGGGAGCCCAATTACAGCACCAAAACTGAGGAAGAGCTCTAATTGGGACCACCCAATTAATAAGTACACCAAGTGAGTTTCAGGGGACGAAACTATTGAGGCTTACTAAATACGCACCTTAACAGCAGGAGGGCTAGGTAGCACTGTCCCTCAAGCGTACACACGCGACAATTCTGACAATATTGACCAGTCTGGTCATGCATCTCGGGGCCAGTGTCGACAGGCAGAGCAGCTCAGCGTTCACACGGCATACAAGACTAATATTTATTGCTGGAGATACCATCAACACCCAAACTGCCAGCGACTTCCAGCTCCAGTCGGGAGCAACGGTAACCCGACACAAAATAGTCAGCGGTATAGAATCGAGGTACAGCAGCGCCCTCCTTTTCTATAACGGTATGCATGACGGGTAGGCGCCAGCTAACTGAGTATTCATATTCCAACACGAAACAGGGTGTCGGGGCTGCTCGTAATCGCGCGGAGAAATCCATCACGGCAGACGTACTGAGGGAAGGCACGAGAATGTGTGTGGGACAATGAGTCCATTCAGTGGGTGATAGTGGGTGAAAACATTGATACACACTTACGCATTAATGATACCCAAGAAAGCTCCGCGATGTTATGGTCGTGCCTTGAGAGTGGCTCGCAGACATACGCTTTGGCCAAAGGGTTAAACTAAATGACCCTTTTTTTCCCCCAGAGATACATAGGTGTTTCACTGTGTATTTTTGTCACATTGGATGTAGCTCTGGACTTCTTTGTTTCTTGTTTTTTTTTTAACCCTTTAACAGTTATCAGGGATTTTTTCGCCATTTAGCCAATTACTCGGACGTCTGCCTATCTGTCCCATTTTCAAATGTGGCTCGTGAAGTCGGGGTACTTCTGAGTAATATTCCTTTCTTTTGCGGCACTGCTATTATTTATCGTTTATTTGCGTAGCGCCAACGTGTGCCGCAGCGTGGTACAATGGGGGGGGGGGGAATATGGAGTTATGCATATTACAGGAACACTTACGTACAAGTGTGGAGACACATGCACAAACACGTGGGAGGGAATCCCAGAGAGGGGGGCAGCGCGGGAGAAGTCTGTCAGGCGGGAGTCGGAGGAAGGAATAAGGCTGGGGGAGCGTCTCTCCCCAGCCCCCCCTCCCCTTCTCCCCACCACCCCACACTCTCCCCATCACCCCACACTCTCCCCATCACCCCTCCTCTCCCCACCACCCCGCACTCTCCCCAGCCCTCCTCTCCCCACCCACCCCCTTATCCCCCCTCTCCCCACCCACCCCCTTATCCCCCCTCTCCCCACCACCCCTCCCCATCACCCCGCACTCTCCCCATCACCAATCCTCACCCCACCACCCTGCACTCTTCCCATCACCCCTCCTCTCCCAACCACCCCGCACTCTCCCCATCACCCCGCACTCTCCCCATCACCCTTCCTCTCCCCACCACCCCGCACCCTCCCCATCACCCCTCCTCTCCCCACCACCCCACACTCTCCCCATCACCCCTCCTCTCCCCACCACCCCGCACTCTCCCCATCACCCCTCCTCACCCCCCTCCCCATCACCCCTCCTCTCCGCATTCTCCCCATCACCCTGCACTCTCCCAACCACCCCACTCTCCCCATCCCCCCTCCTCTCCCCACCACCCCGCACTCTCCCCATCACCCCTCCTCTCCCCAGCCTCCTTTTCCCCACCACCCCACTTATCCCCCCTCTCCCCACCCCCCTCCCCTTCTCCCCACCACCTGCACTCTCCCCATCACCCCGCACTCTCCCCATCACCCCTCCTCTCCCCACCACCCCGCACCCTCCCAATCACCCCTCCTCTCCCCACCACCCCGCACCCTCCCCATCACCCCTCCTCTCCCCACCACCCCTCCTCTCCCCACCACCCCGCACTCTCCCCATCACCCCTCCTCTCCCCACCACCCCGCACCCTCCCCATCACCCCTCCTCTCCCCACCACCCCGCACCCTCCCCATCACCCCTCCTCTCCCCACCACCCCACACTCTCCCCATCACCCCTCCTCACCCCCCTCCCCATCACCCCTCCTCTCCCCACCACCCCGCACTCTCCCCATCACCCTGCACTCTCCCAACCACCCCGCACTCTCCCCATCCCCCCTCCTCTCCCCACCACCCCACACTCTCCCCATCACCCCTCCTCTCCCCAGCCTCCTTTTCCCCACCACCCCACTTATCCCCCCTCTCCCCACCCTCCCTCCCCTTCTCCCCACCCTCCCTCCCCTTCTCCCCACCACCCGCACTCTCCCCATCACCCCGCACTCTCCCCATCACCCCTCCTCTCCCCACCACCCCGCACCCTCCCCATCACCCCTCCTCCCCGCACTCTCCCCATCACCCCTCCTCTCCCCACCACCCCGCACCCTCCCCACCACCCCGCACCCTCCCCATCACCCCTCCTCTCCCCACCACCCCGCACTCTCCCCATCACCCCTCATCTCCCCACCACCCCGCACTCTCCCCATCACCCCTCCTCTCCCCACCACCCCGCACTCTCCCCATCATCCCTCCTCTCCCCACCACCCCGCACTCTCCCCATCATCCCTCCTCTCCCCACCACCCCGCACTCTCCCCATCATCCCTCCTCTCCCCACCACCCCGCACTCTCCCCATCATCCCTCCTCTCCCCACCACCCCGCACTCTCCCCATCCCCCGTCCTCTCCCCATCATCCCTCCTCTCCCCAGCCCCCCTTTCCCCCCCCCCCCTAATCCCCACCCCCCCTCTCCCCCCCTTCACTGCTTTGCTGTTAAAGGTGGAATAGGGGCACGCTTGTACTCTGCTTATTCTTTCGTTTTCTGTCTTGGGAATCGATCACGCGCGTTTCCTGCCTGAAAGCTCTGCTTCTGCTTTTCAGAGCGGTAAGGGGGCCTATTCTCGTAGCTCGGAAGTTGTCCGTGCCAAGCTGGGTGGGTTGGCATGTTGACAAGAAGCTGAATGAAATGCGTGGGGAAACCCCCTCTATTCTCTATTGCAATTCACATCTTCTGAACAGCGTCTATAAAAAAAATATGTCAGTAAAAAACGCCCGGTGTAACAGCCGAAACGCCCGGTGTGACAGCCGAAACGCCCGGTGTGACAGCCGAAACGCCCGGTGTGACAGCCGAAACGCCCGGTGTGACAGCCGAAACGCCCGGATCGGGCGCACTTTAGACGCGGAATGACCTGAGGTGGCGCCAACTCCATCCGCGGTCTGATTCATGGGATTTCCGCTCTCTCGGCCTAACCCGTATTTCAGGCTCTTGACGGAACTCGCGGTAACCAATCTCGCCGCCAGCGATGGTTTTACAAATTTGCCGCCGCTAGGCTACTTGCCGGTGTCGGGCCGCCTCCTTGGTGCCTCCGCTCCCGCTCCTTCGGAATCCCGGCGTCGCCCTGCTCTTGCCTCGCCGACGCACGAGAACGCCATTCTTGCCACACTCGGTGTGGTGTTGTCGGATACTTGGAATTCCACACGTGGGAGGCATGGAGGTTATTGGCCAATTTTCGTTCTGTCAACAAGAGGTCTAGGATGTAGATGTAATAGGAAGTCAGTTCTCCGTGTTCTGGATGTTGGGGCTCAAGAGTAAATATTCTGTGTTCTTTTTGGTTTACCACAGGTTTTAATGAAAAATTCACGGCCGTGGGAGCTACACGTGTTCCCTGACCTCTGCGTGCCTTCACCTCTGCCGTGTGGGAGAAGCACAAGGTGTTTTTCAGTGGGTATGGATGGGTTAACGGTGCACGTGGCTCTGTGGCTACGTTATAGAGATCAAAAGACAAGATGCATCTGATCTCAGACGCGCTATTAGAGAGGGTCGGGGTTCCTTACAATGTATCTGATCCCAGACGCGCTATTAGAGAGGGTCGGGGTTCCTTACAATGCATCTGATCTCAGACGCGCTATTAGAGAGGGTCGGGTTCCTTACATTGCATCTGATCTCAGACGCGCTATTAGAGAGGGTCGGGGTTCCTTACAATGCATCTGATCTCACACGCGCTATTAGAGAGGGTTGGGGTTCCTTACAATGCATCTGATCTCAGACGTGCTATTAGAGAGGGTTGGGGTTCCTTACAATGCATCTAATCTCAGACACGCTATTAGAGAGGGTTGGGGTTCCTTACAATGCATCTGATCACAGACGCGCTATTAGAGAGGGTTGGGGCTCCTTACAATGCATCTGATCACAGACGCGCTATTAGAGAGGGTTGGGGTTCCTTACACTGCATCTGATCTCAGACGCGCTATTAGAGAGGGTTGGGGTTCCTTACAATGCATCTAATCTCAGACACGCTATTAGAGAGGGTTGGGGTTCCTTACAATGCATCTGATCTCAGACGCGCTATTAGAGAGGGTCGGGGTTCCTTACATTGCATCTGATCTCAGACGCGCTATTAGAGAGGGTCGGGGTTCCTTACAATGCATCTGATCTCACACGCGCTATTAGAGAGGGTTGGGTTTCCTTACAATGCATCTGATCTCAGACGTGCTATTAGAGAGGGTTGGGGTTCCTTACAATGCATCTAATCTCAGACACACTATTAGAGAGGGTTGGGGTTCCTTACAATGCATCTGATCTCAGACGCGCTATTAGAGAGGGTTGGGGTTCCTTACAATGCATCTGATCTCAGACGCGCTATTAGAGAGGGTCAGGGTTCCTTACAATGCATCTGATCTCAGACGCGCTATTAGAGAGGGTCGCCACACAGCACGCCAAACAGCACGCCTGATTTACAGTAACTAAGGAGTTTGCAGAACACCTCTCTCCATTTATGGACGCAATACTCAGGAATGTGGCTGGTGCTATGTGAGCGACTCTGCCCCCTCCCTTATCACCAATGAAGCTCCCTATACGGACTGTTTAACCATTAGCTGCTGATATGTTCTGCCCCTTACTGTTCTCCTACGCTCACGGTGACGGTAGGGGGGGAGAGGGGGGGTTACCAGGCTCTCAATAAAGGTCACGCCCATGAATGGTTACCCCTGATCCGTATATAAGGGTTCGTGAGAGTTAGCTCTTGGACCCAGTAACACTATCTTTCAAATGCATGACTTGTAATAAAGATAGTGGTGTTTTTACCTGAGGGATGGCTAGGGCGTGAGTTTGAAGGGGTGTTTTGCGGAGGAATTGTTGTCAGAATGTGCCTGGGTAGTCGGGGTCCGGCGTTGTCGGTTCCCCTATAACTGTACCCGGGAACCATGCCTGATTCTCGGAGACATGTAGGCACAGTGTCCCGGCAATACCTCCCCTTGAAAACGCTTGCGCGACTCACCGGTTCCCTGCTTCAGCATAGCCCAGAAAGGTAAAATGGGGTCACGGGGATGAAATGTGTCCCTGCAACTGAGGTGGATCCCTATGTTAAGTAGGGTACCCCCAGGTAGCCCAGAACCGGTATTGGGTTTATAACCATAGATATGGTTGTGACGGGGACTCTCAGAGTCCAGTCTAAGTCTCATAGATACAGCAGTGCGTGGGGAATACAGCCTGATAGAAATAAAAGTGCAGCTTCCTATTCTATTCCCCATACCCAGAGACTTAGGAAAGTATTAAAGTATATTTTTATTAATACTGTGATAAGTGCTGGTATGTACTGTTGTGTTCTGTAAATGAGCTGGGACTTTCGGAACCGATGCCCAGTCAGGTTGCCAGGGCTACCAAGCTGGCGCCAGTAAGTCTGCTGGACATCGGAGTTGCAAGTAGCCAGAGGATTCCAGAGGTGTGAAAGCCATCTGGGCAGCAGGGAAAGGCTCAAGTACCCAGGTCCGGGGAACAATGGCAGTCGCCCGGGCTGCCATTTGTTCTGCCAGACCTGGTGAAGTCTGACCCGGCGGGTGGCGTGAGATAGCCAGGGACGGAGGTGGCAAGCTCGCGCATGTCCCTTGGCAATCTCAGATTTCCCGCAGACCCGGCTTTCCATAGCGGCTTCGCTCTGATTGGCGGCTGAGAAAGTTCCCACGCTGTGATTGGCTGTAGTATTTTGTGAATGAAGCTCAGAAGTACTACAAGAAGCCGCGAGCCAATCAGATTGGAGATCCCCGGTAGCAAGAGCGCGGACGGGCTTTTCAAAGTGGCTTCTGCGCGAATAGCAGAGCAACCGGCTTCGATTTCGAGCCCGAGAAGCCCGCCCGAAATATTCTAAAGTCCCGACTTTTTTCGGCCAAGTTTCGAGAATGGAACGCAGCGTTCGCGGCTGGGATTGCAAGTCGATGTTAGTTCCAGGACGTTTGGTACGAACCCCCGGTCAAGAAAAAGTCCCAAGTTCTCAGGAGAGAAGGGAGCGGTGGCGTGTGGAACTTCACGCCCATTTGGGTCCCAGGAGATTCCGGGCTAAGTCCCGGTCAGGGTAAATCTCTTATTTAGGGTTCCCTGCACCTAGGAGAGTCTAGTTTTCGACCCCCAGACCCCCAGTAAGTGCGTGTTTATGTCTTTTTTTTTTGTGTTTCACTGTGTGTAAGCGATTTTAAGCGAATAAACTACAATTTATTTCATTACCTTTGTTTTGCGCAATGAATTATCCTGGTAAAAAAGGTGTAAACGGCCCGGTCTCCCGCGACACCTCACTTTAAGGGCTCAATTCTACCAAATGCTGCTCGGCGGCGGCGGCGCTATTCTGTGACGTCACCCAGCGCTTCCGCCGAGCAGCATAGCGATTATACCAGGGTGGGGGTTTCTTTAGAATTTCCCAATATAATTGTAGGTTTCCTTAAGCCAAGAAGGTTAAAAGACAGAGGTTAGCCAGGGAGAGTCCTGCCAGCACTGGGCGCCCTTACTCACCAACAGGGCGTGTTAAGCCCGCTCTGCACACGGAGTAGGAGAGGGCAGGGGGGGTAATGGTTTGAGTCAGCGGATGGCATTGGGGGGTGAGGTTTGGCCGATGCACCATTCAAACCCAGGGTAGCGCCAACTTTTGGAGCTGCGCCCCCCTGCCTGCTCTCACTCGCTCTCGTGCCCCCCCCCCCTTAACTTGTTTGGCGGCGCCAAATGGACGCGTGACGTCACTCCGCAGCGTCATTTGACGGGACGCGTCCCAGCCACTCTTCTGAATCCCGGTTAAGTGAGTTTGCGGCGGGGGGGCCTCACGCCACACCCCCCCCGGCATTTAATTTAAATGCCTCCGGGGGGGAAGAGTGGGGGGGCTTTTGCAACCGCCCGCGCCCCCACCCCAAAAAAATATATCCGCCGCGCCCCCCCCCCCCACCTTGCGCCTTGCTGATTTAACGCAAGGGCATTTAAAGGCACAAACACCGTATAGTGTGTCACAGGCACAACGTCTCGCCGTGTAACCGCTGTCCCTGTGAGTTGGACGCGTAAAACTGTCCCCCCTCAGTTAAAATGCTCCAGTGACCTCAGGGTTTGGGTTTGGGAACGTCACCGGGTTGGCTGCCAAGTTTGGGGACTTGTAACGAACACAAATAGTTTTACTGCGGCAGTAAAGCTAAGAAATGGTCGCCGGGATTTAAACGCTTTGATACTTTGTTGAAGGGGGGACCGTGCGGGAGATGTGCGCAAGCGGGTTATTAGGACAGGAGAGGTTTCTAAGGGGAAAACAAAACGAGAAGGCTTTCGTTAGCCGTAACTTTCATTACATTAATCGCTTGCGTCAGGATAACGTGACAGGGCCGCCGGGTGTCCGGTGTTGAACCGGACTGTCCGGTATTTTAACGCTTTGTCCAGTAAAAAAAAAAAATGAGGTAATACTGGACGTGTATGTGTATTCCGGTATTACCTCTCTGGGCGTGGGAGAGAGGAGAAAGGAGGGAGAGGAGGGAGAGGGGAGAGGAGAGGGGAGAGGAGAGGGGAGAGGAGGGAGAGAGGAGGGAGAGGGGAGGGAGGAGGGAGAGAGGAAGGAGAGGGGAGAGGAGGGAGAAAAGAGGGAGAGAGGAGGGAGAGAGGAAGGAGAGGGAGGGAGAGAGGAGGGAGAGGAAGGATAGGGGAGAGGAGGGGAGAGGAGGGAGAGAGGGGAGAGGAGGGAGAGAGGGAGAGAGGTGGGAGAGGGGGGAGAGGAGGGAGAGAGGGGGGAGAGGTGGGAGAGGAGGGAGAGAGGGGGGAGAGAAGGGAGAGAGGTGGGAGAGGAGAGAGAGAGGTGGGAGAGGGGAGAGAGGGGAGAGGAGGGAGAGAGGAGGGAGGGGAGAGAGGAGGGAGAGGGGAGAGGATGGAGAGAGGGGAGAGGAGGGAGAGGAGAGAGGGATTTTTGCATATCTTGGGTGGTGGCAGTGGATTAATATGATTGCAATTGAGTAAGGGGTTAATAGTAACTCGCTGCTTCCTTGCGCAGGAGAAAGGTGACGTGGCTAGAGTAGCCGTGTGTATTAACCCTGGTTACATATCGAAGTCACGTGACCACGTGTGCGCTGCTCCTGACAGATAGCACATGGGGACGGATTTATGGGAGATATTGTTCATTTAAAGGACCTTGGCGAGCGGAATATTAACCCCCGGACCCGTCTGCAGGTCATCGGCTCACAGGTGCGCCGGACGCCACAGCTGGTGATCAGCAAGGCTGAGGGTTTGAGGAAACCAAAGGGGACCCAGCTCCTGGAGGGGGCGCTGACTACATAACAGCGGGGTACCCCGTCTCTGTGGATTGGGGGGGGGGGGCTAAGCTCCATACCAACAACAAAAGACAAACCACCGTGGCGGCCACTTACCTTCGGGCCGCGGCGCCCTCCATGCTTGTTACAAGGGGGTGGGGGGTGAAGAGTTCAGCGGTTCCAGATCCAGATCCACTGGGTTCCCTGACACAGAGAGAGATCCCAGCGCCGAGAGATTTAAGCTTGTTATTTTTTATTTTTTATTTTTCCAACATTGGACACATCTCCATTCCCTCTTCACCATTTCTCATGTTTAAATTATAAGTGCAAGAACGTAAAAAAAGGTACAGACCAGATACTCCGGCGTAAAGCTGCAGACCAAGCAATATCCTACGCGTGGTTCCTTTATTTATTTATTTTTTTAATAAACCCATTCTGTACTATGAGAAAATACTTGTAGCGTTAAAAAAACAAAAAAAAAAAACAACTCTGAATGATGTATTATAATGTAACAAGCCTTTTTTGTTTCTATAGTAACCATTTAAGAAGTCACATCCCCTTCCTCTTCTGCAACAGACTCCCCTTTTTGAGCCCCGCCCTCTCTCTTGCAGCGCACCAATTGTATCCGGTGACTGCCTGGTCACATGATCTTCCCCCCCCCCCCCCCGCAGAACTTAGCATCTTTGGTTCTCTTCTGCGGCACTGACAGCCATTTATTGAACCTCTCCCCCCCCACCCCCCCGAGCCAAATCTGCGCCGATCGATCGCAGGAGAACAGATCGATCGGCAACTTAGCGAATGACTGATTATTGTGTGGATTGTATTGATGCGCATATTAAGGGGTAAAATAATTTAAAAAAAATACTGCAGCTTTAACAAAAATACACCACCTTCCAATTAAATAAAGAGCGTACAACACAGAACTTGCGTCTGCCACATATTACAGACGGTTGGGTTCGGCACACACCGTTCTCCTATCTGGGTGACCCTTGAACCTGTCCCCTTTCTTTTCCCCCCTCTGTTTACCTTATCTCTGACCTTGTACAACGCGAGAGACTCCAGGATGTGTGCGTAAGACTGATATCGTTGGTACTTCACACGCTGTGGTCGGGGAGGCCGCGAAAGGGTTTTTAGTTCATGACCGGTCTCCGTTTCCATGTTATCTGCGGTCATTAGCCAAGTGAGATATGTTTTTAACCGTTTGGAAGGTCCCTTGTCACCCGTGGGACCCTGGAGTATCATTTCAGCCAATCCCTGGGATTCCCGCCGTCTCCATTAAAGTTCTTCCCGCCCGTCCATGTTCCCAAATAAAACCGGGAGAGATTCCTTCACCGTTACCCCTTTTGCCATGTCGTGTGTATATATATTAGGCATTCCCGTAGGCAATGTTTTATATCCCGCTTAAAAGCTGCAGTAAAAGCAATATCCTACGTGGCTTTAAAAAAAAATAAAAAAATAATAATAAATAGTTCTGTACTATGAGAAAATATTTGTAGCGTTTTTTTTTTTTTTAAACAACTCTGAATTACATTTTTTTTTTTGTTTCAATTTTTTTTATTGCATTTTAGAGAGATATACATTGCACATTTAGCATTTCCGAAAAAGTGTTTTATATATATATATATATGTATGTAACGGGTATTCCCCCCCCCCAATCGCAGATCTGATGTGGGTGCAAGGAACATACGGTGTTACCATAGGTGTGGTGCATTACCTGTTGGCTCGCAGGAGGGCTGAGCTTCCGCCACGGGGAACCTGGGGCAATTATACTAGGGGTGATCACTTACAACGATGCAGCGCCTCCACCTGCGATGGCTCCCACCAGAGGGGGAGTGGTTCCTCGCAGGACAATCACAACAATCAATACTCACACACAGATGTATAATAACTAATACTATTTACTTAGGTTAGAACAGAATATAACACGTCATGACAGGTATCACATAACCGGTGTCCCTCTCACGAGGAGACACTAACCGCGACGTCTCGCCAGACGCTTCCCCAACACCAGGTGATCCCACCCAGTGTCCAAAGAACCCCACCCAATGTCCCGCACTCTTGCAGAGAGAGGCAATGGGTGACTGCGCAGTCACTATTTATACTAAGGGCCCGTTGGTGCACTTGTGTATCAGATAGTACCTGCCGAGCACTCCCGTGCCCGGATCTCCAACGGGCTTCACAAAGGATCAGTCGTATGATGGTTCCGTCTGATCCTACACCGGACTCCTTTGTACGCGGACCGCCAGGGCGGTCTCACTCTGGAATAGTCTCTGCGGACCCCAACGTGGGTCCGAACCGCTTCACAGGAACCGCAGCGTCCGCTGTGTCCCTATCTATCTAAATGGTACTAACGTGACAGGAACCCTAACCTAGGGCCTGTCCCCGTAGTACAGCAACCTGTGGTGGCTTGGGGGAACTCCTATGGGCCTGCAGGGGTAATGACCTGTCCCACTCCCCTAACCACCCAAGTCATTTCAGCCTCACTACTTTCCAACTAGTCCCAGCGCCTACAGCAGCAAGCTGTAGCTCACTGGAGGCTGCAGCCAACGTGCTGCGCAACAAGGTGCCTGTCTGTCAGACCTCACAGCACTAACAGCCGTGACTCTGACAAGGCAGCACTCTAACACTAAGGGCAGCGTCCCTATCTTGGGCCTCCCTAAGCACCTACCCACTAAACTAGTGGGGAGTTGGGGCCTACCTGGGGTGTAGGTACCTATATGGGGCAGGAGCTGCACTCGCTCCCCCGCACCCTTCCTTCCCTCACAGCTCCCTGACTCCAACTCTTTGTAACCTTCCTTTCCTAGCTCCCACTAATGTAAGAGGCAGGGTCCCTAACCTGAGGGCTGTCCCTGGCAACACTCACCTTACTGGGGAGCTGAGCTATCTCGGGCCCTGGGGGTGCTGGCCTAGTACAGGGAGTCCCTGACTCCTGTACCCTACCTCCTTCCCTGGGCTGCTCCGGTCTCTGACTGACTAGTGGGCTCTTTTGCCCGCGAAATGTATCCACTTCTATCCAGGGCAGTCCTGCAGCCCTATTGGCTCCTATGAGGCACCTGGTGCCTCCCTTGCTAAGCACTATGGGAATTGTAGTCCCGGGGCACTTACAATAACATTGGGGCCGCGTGCGCGCCCTCCCTCTGCCTATACTAACCCCTAATGGCCGCCACAACCTCTCACTAGCTATCCCTACTCTCGCGCGACTGTTCCCTGCCTCTCGCAGCCTCCCTGCGCATGCGCGAGCTATCGGGGCCGCCTGGGACCTACTGCGCATGCGCGAACCGGCGCAACATGGCGGCGCCCTTACAACCCGGCTCCGAGAGCGCCGGGAGCCCTGTAACGCCTTGGCAACCGGCCGCACGCGTCCCTGGCAACCCCCGAGCCGGGGCCTGACCGCCCTCACCCCTGAGATCGCCGCGCGGTGCCGCCATTTCACTCGGCTGCACCCGCGATCGTCAGTAAGGTGAGGGGGGTGCTGACAGGCTGGGGAGACCTGGCTACATATATATATACTGCACCGACACACTTTATTCGAGCAAATACCCGGTATGTACCTGGCAGATACCTGGAATGCGCCACTCCTCACCTCTGACAAGCCCCGTTGCATTTGCCTTCCCAGCCTGGGTTCATGCCTGGCTGATGGGCGGCTGATCTGTTAAATGATAATGATTAGGATTTAATAGGCTGCAATGCTTCGCGTGTCTACCAGATGGCATAAATTCATGAATTGTAATGCAGTATATATATATATACTGTGCAGTGTTGCAGCCAGCGGGAATAAAATGCTTCAATCCCTGCTTGGAAAATAACTCAATGTACTCGGGCAGAAAACAGTCACAAACCTCAATACACCCGAGTATACCCGAATTCGTGGGACTAGCCAAGCTCGAATAAAGTGTGTCGCCAGTGTATATACAATCTTGCAAATCAAGTATATTAAACAGCGTTTTGAAACATACACAATAAGTTGTTGTCGTTTATTTCGCCAGAATCTTCTTTCTTTCGTTGTGTTCTGATACACTTTTTCGTGCCTTATTGGGGAAGCGGCCGCTTCCTTGTGTATCTCTCTGTGGTAGGGTAAAGGAAAGTAAAGAGTAGAGTGGGAAAAGAGGGATGGAGGTGGGATGGGGGGGAGGATGGACAAGGGGAGGGAAGGGGGTAGGGGGTAGCCAGTCCTGTTATTCTATGGCTCAGCTCCTATAGTTGTCAGGCATCCGACCAAATTTCCCAGGTCTTATGGAACTTGTCCACCTTTTGGCTAAGTTGTGCGTCTCCAGGTCCTCTATTGGTTTGGCCAAGATCATAGACATCGGGTCCACTTCTATCTCCACCCCCAGGAGTTCTCGTATCAGCGTTTGTATCATGATCCAGAACCCCCCCCGAATTTTGGGACAATTCCACCAGATGTGAGCCATATCTCCTCTTTGCCCGCATCCTCTCCAGCACAAATCTGAGGATCCGGTGGAAAATCTGGCTCAGCCTAGTCGGGGTTAGGTACCAGTGGTATAGGATTTTATATATATATATATATATTCTCTTTTATAGTGGTACAAATTGATGTTTTGGAGGCTGCTTCCCAAATATCCTCCCAGTCGTCTCTATCTAAGTCTAAGTTTAAATCCTCTGCCCATTTTAGCATATAACCATGATTAGAAGGAGCCGCAGTTCTCGCCAGGCCCAGATATATCTCCGAAATCAGTCCTCTACAGCAATAGCCTCTTCTGCATAGTCTCTCAAATTTTGTTAGGGCCGCAAACGTCGAAACCTTTAGAGACTGTTTGCAAATAATGTCGAATTTGTAGAAAACCAAAACACTGGAAGGTTTGTAATTTTGGTATTTTTTTCTCTAAATCTGGTAGTGGTAGAATCTTATCTGTAGATACAAAGTCATCGGCTATTACCATGTTGAGCTGCTTGTATTTACCAAGTCCTTTTGGGAGACAGCCTGGGAGAAACTCGGGGTTGTTATACTTAGGGGTCATTAATGTCGGGGAGGATGCCAGATCGTATTCCCCCTTATTTTTAGCCCATATTTTCCACGTACATCTCATTGCTCCCAGATGTCATTTTTCCAGGAAGGTCTTTCTCCCCCCTCCGGACCAGAGAGCATCCGGGAGAGAGAGAGAGGACTCGCATAGGAAGACTCAATCTCAAGCCAACAACTCGTGGTTGGATCGTTGTTCCACATTATTACTTGTTTTAGTTGGGCCGCCACATAGTACTTGGTGATATCCGGGACTCCTAGGCCTCCGCAGTCTTTTGGAGCTAGCAAATTGATCTAGCAACCCTTGGTCATTTGTTTTTTCCAAATAAATTTGAAGATTCTGCTCTGAATATTTTTGAGCTCGGATCTGAATGACATTTTTAATGTACTATAGTGTAACAAGCCTTTTTTGTTTCTATAGCAGCCGTTTACAAAGTCACATCCCCTTCTTCTTCTGAAACAGGCTCTGGCACACCCCCTTTTGAGCCCCGCCCCCTCTCTAGCAGTGCACCAGTTGTATCTAGTGACTGCCTGGTCACATGATCGTCCCCACAGAACGTAGCATCTTTGGTCCTCTTCTGCTGCACCGACAGCCATTTAGTGAACCCCCACCCGAGCCGAATCTTCGCCGATCGATCACAGGAGAACGGATCGATCAGCAACTTAGCTAATTACTTATCATTGTGTGGCTCGTATTGATGCACATATTAAAGGGGGACGACGACAAAACAACCGAACAAACAAAATCGGCAGCTTGAACTGCTGCCATAAACATTTTTTGAGAGCGACCTGGTTCAAAGTTCATGTTCCCTTGAAGGCAGAAATTTGGATATTTTGTAGGACATCCCTCGCGTTTTTTCTCAGTGTCTTCCACGTGGCCCATGTATCTTTTAATCAGTGGATTCCCTAAAAATGACTAACGAGGTTAATTTTACTGTTTCTGTGTCCTAGTCGTTTATTCACCTCGGGAGCACCACCATCGCATGCTACACTTTGGGCTGTTGCAGGGGGTTCACCCTCCTAGCTGCTGTTGCTCGGGAATTCTAAGAAACCAACCTCCTCCCACTCCCCCCTCCTCCTCCTCTCACCCCCAGCTACCCCCTTCTCGCTCCCCACTCCCCCCACCCCCATCCCTTTAACATCTTATCATGTCGCCGATTCTTTCCGCCTCTCTCCTTCTCACGCAACAACCGACTTCCTCTGTCTCTGTCTGCGTAAACTTTAGAGCAATCTGACGCTCCTTATCTGCCACCAGGCTATGTGCATTGTGATGTGACCAGTAGGATGTAAAGATAGACAATTGACTTCCTCTCTATATTTTTTTTCTGCTTTCTGTGTAAACTTTATAGCTAGCCGACTCTCTGTATCTGCCACCAGGCTATGTGCATTAAGATGTCAGAGACAGACAGACAGACACACATTTCTGTGTGTCCATGAGCATGGAGATCAACCAGATGGTGGTGTTAACCAGAAGTGTGAGGAGCCGCTTTAGTTGCCTAATGGTAGAACTGCCGATGTATATAGCATGTACCTATACAAATGTAAAGTGTACATACACACACACACACACACTCTGTGACAGGACGGCCTCTCGACAGGGCCAGGAAAGTTTCTGCACCCTGTACTAATGCTATAATAATCCTTTTGGTGGTTTATTTTCCACACAAGTAAACAGAAAATGAGGTACACTGTCCCTTTAAGCCAAAACAATAAACAGGAAAAACCTACTTCACCGTTAGGGAGGCAGACTAAACAGAACAGGCCCTGACTAACCCGCTGGTTAGCTAGGCTAATTACAAGTTCAAACAGAACATAGCATAATACAATACTTTCCAGGTAATCCCCCTGGGAACTGTTACACCTGGCAGATTGGTCAGGCCTGCTTCCTTAGCAGACTGTGAAACTTCGAGTTCCCAGCAGACCAGCCGTGCGTCCATGCAGGCTGGTTCAGCTTCTGGTGCTGGGTGTGTGTCCTAGCCGGTCCCAGCAGGCCCTCCCCGTCATTGCAGGCCTGGGGAACCGTTCCAACCTACGCCCTTGCGAGTTGGGGGAAAAGTCTCAGATCTGACAAGCTGCTTGGTGCCTTTTAAACCCCTGACAATCAGGTGTCCAGTCTAAATTAAATTAGGCGTGCCGGCAGTTTGCCAATCTAGAGGAGTTAACCTCCCACATACTGGAAAGCCTGCATAATACAAACTCTCTCTAACATACACTATGTATACCAGTGGTGCGCACACTGGGGGGCACAAGATTTTCCTGGGGGGGGGGGGAGAGGGGGGTGCGGGCAGTTGCATAGGTCCCGCGCTCTACCCCAAGGCATTTCATTTAATGCTGGGGATCACACGTAGGGCCTCTGCAACTCAACATACCGGGATTCAGAAGCGTGGTGATGCCTCGCCATGGCAACGCCAAGGGGACCCCATGACCTGTCACCATGGCAACGTGGCATCAAACGACGTTGCGGGGTCATGGCATGACATCACATGACCCTGCTGCGTCATTTGACGCCGGAAAACAAGGTAAGTGGGGCGCGAGCACCGGGGGGAGCAGGCAGGGTGGGCGCGCGTCAATAGTTTGCGCACCCCTGATGTATACTATATACAGTCTATGACGGTCACATATTCATATTATTTTGAGGTCTGGGAACACAATTTATCAGGGCACTTACAGTAGAGAGGCAGGGCAGCAGAACATAAACGGTCTTTGAAGTTTCTCATCGTGGCGGAGGTTAAGGGTCCCAAGCTGTCTGCAGGAAAGCTTCTGCTACAGGCTGTGACGTCCTGCTGTTCTCAGGACGTCCCGTTGGGCAACTACTGTCCTGTTTCCTTGCAGGCAGCTCGGCGAAGACGGGGGATTCGAGTCCCCCGCGCTTCCCAGGTAAATCCCTCTGGGAACTAGAAGCCTGGATCCCTGCAAGCTGGAGCTTGGTTGGTGCTGGGTGTGAATCCCAGCTGGTTCCCGGGCAATCCTCCTGTGACCCTCCTCTGTTGCCGGTTCAGGAACACTGACAGGCAGAGACTTCTTGCTTTTTAAACCCTTCACAAATCAGGAGTTTTATTTAAAAACACCATAGCAGATCTGACAGCCAATGTGTGGTCTCCTGATCCTTGCAGAGGGAGTTAACCCTTTCAGTCCCTCACAGAGTGTGTCACGACACATGCCTCTGTGCGTCATTGTGTCTGCGTGTCACCGCTCATAGCCCCAGGGGTTCCCCAATATCCTCAGATAACCCATGGCATGTACGATCGATACCCTGATTATGAAATCGTACCCCAATATTTAAAGCCAAATTAATATCTTTACAAATGTCAAATATTTTTTTTTTTTTAATAATTAAGTATTTATAGAAAAATCTAATTATTAATTCAGTGTGTGTGTCACATGGATATTAAGTCTCAATTAAATTTAAAAAAAAGCCTCAAGATATTTAAAGCCAAATGAATTCATTTAAAAAAAAATGTTACAATTGAAAACCTTTATAAAAAATATTTATAAAAAAAAAGTCTAATTTCCAAATAAAATTCTTTACTACACATCAAATAAATATATTATAAAAAAAAATCATATATACACGTCAAATATTTATATGAAGAGGTTTAAAGATTTTAAATAAACATATTTGAATGAAAACCGTTAAATAAATAAAATCAAGTATGTACATATAAATGTCATATTTGAGTGAAATTATAAAAAAAAAAACTATTAATAAATATGAATGGAAAACGTTAAAAAAAATAATGAAACAAATATCGAAACAATAAATATTACCTCTTATATATTTGATAAAGTTGTCTGTCTGTGTTTGCTACCGTGTGTCCGGACACCTCTTAAGATGTCGTAACCGCATTGTGCCTGACGGTTCCCGAGATCAAGGAGTCGGTTTGTGTCTAATGTTTGGTGACATCACTGGTGACATCACAAAACCCTCAGGCTACCACATCATTTTGGTCACCCTACAAAATCCATACATGGCGTGCGTAGTACCGCCCCGAGACAGAGATATATATCCTATCCTATATATGGCGCACACCTTCAAGTAATAACGCAGCCTGGCAAAATGGTTGCATGAAGCAAGACGTAACTTTGAATGGAACTGCGCGCACACCGAGTGCCGCAAAACAGGCAAACACCCCCAATCGTAGTCACTAATTAATACTTTAATTAGGTACGCGTGAGTGTTTGGTGAAAATACGCCTTACTTGGATTTTGCAGTATTTCCCAGTATATGGCAGCCCGATTGTTAGAACATTCTGTCAAACGACGCCGCGAAGGTGACGTCTGATGGCGCGTTGCCATGGAAACGCAACGTCGTTTGATGCCGCCATTCCAAAAAGGCGCAGGCAGGCGACACAGGGAAGTGCCTTCCCATCCGTCCACAGAGAGCGCGGCAAAAGCAGATGGTGGGCGGAAATGTTGGCCGCCCTCCAAATTTTGCCGCCCTCCAAATTTTGCCGCCCTAAGCCCGAGCCCCGACGGGTTAAATCTGACACTGGGCGGAGTTGTTGATGTTTTTAGGTGAGGGGGATTTTGCATTTTAAAAATAAATAAAAAAATGTAATGATCCGTTTATAAATCTCCGTATTTAATTCCCGCGAGCGACCAGCCGGGTGTTTCCGCTAGAGGTAAATATGGAGACGAAAACCTTAAAAAAAAAAGCCAAATATAAAATACACATCATTTTCAAACGCTTGGGTGAAAACCTTTAAAAAAAATAAAAAAAAAAAAAAATTGAATTTTTGTAAAAAAATTAAAAGCAGATTCGGTTGAGGTCCTGGCGCCTTTTAGTCGACCAAGCTTAAAAAAAGTTAAATTGTAGTGTACAAAAGGTTTACAAGTGTATTCGGCATGGAAACTACAAGTCAAATGAAAATTGGACGCTATAAAAAATGTGATATATATATATATATGTTAAATATTGTAAAAAAATAAAATAAAAATAATTACATTTAAAATAAATATTAAATATAAAAGTGGAAGATGTGGGGGGGGGGGGAACATTGTATTTGTTGTTTGCAAAAGTAGAAACATTATAAAAACTGGTTAAAAAAAGTAGGGTTTTCAGTAAAAAAAAAAATGCGTGTGTGTGTGTGTGTACGCATGTATACACGTGTGTGTGTATACACACGCACACATATATACACACACACCTGTGAAATTGGAATGTCAGTTCTTGAGCCTAGGTTATACAGACACCAGAAGTCCCAACAGCACAGCCATGATTACCCCTGCCATGTGGGGTTTTTTAACCCCTCCTGCCCCGTTACCCCCGGCCCTCCCTCCCTTGCCCCCCCTCCCCTTCCCGTTCTGCTTCTTATTTTTCCGGGGTCGGTCACTCCGGCCGCTGCCCGCCTGCGTGACTGTCACACCGCCGTCCTCCAGCACACCGTCTCCAAACCCGGAGCCACCGCTGCCCTCATCATCTGTGGAGGGGGTTACAGGAGGTGAGATATACACACACACACACTATATATACACACGCAGTGACCGCAGGGCGTCACTGATACCCATAGGGAATATACCCTGCTATATACACACAGTGACCGCAGGGTGTCACTGATACCCATAGGGAATATACCCTGCTATATACACACAGTGACCGCAGGGCGTCACTGATACCCATAGGGAATATACCCCACTATATACACACAGTGACCGGGTGTCACTGATACCCATAGGGAATATACCCTGCTATATACACAGTGACCGCAGGGTGTCACTGATACCCATAGGGAATATACCCTGCTATATACACAAAGTGACCGCAGGGTGTCACTGATACCCATAGGGAATATACCCTGCTATACACACGCAGTGACCGCAGGGCGTCACTGATACCCATAGGGAATATACCCTGCTATATACACACAGTGACCGCAGGGTGTCACTGATACCCATAGGGAATATACCCTGCTATATACACACAGTGACCGCAGGGCGTCACTGATACCCATAGGGAATATACCCCACTATATACACACAGTGACCGGGTGTCACTGATACCCATAGGGAATATACCCTGCTATATACACAGTGACCGCAGGGTGTCACTGATACCCATAGGGAATATACCCTGCTATATACACAAAGTGACCGCAGGGTGTCACTGATACCCATAGGGAATATACCCTACTATATACACACGGTGACCGCAGGGTGTCACTGATACCCATAGGGAATATACCCCGCTATATACACACGGTGACCGCAGGGTGTCACTGATAACCATAGGGAATATACTCTGCTATATACACACGGTGACCGCAGGGTGTCACTGATACCCATAGGGAATATACCCCGCTATATACACACAGTGACCGCGGGGTGTCACTGATACCCATAGGGAATACACCCTGCTATATACACACGGTGACCGCAGGGTGTCACTGATACCCATAGGGAATATACACCGCTATATACACACAGTGACCGCAGGTCGTCACTGATACCCATAGGGAATATACCCTGCTATATACACACGGTGACCGCAGGGTGTCACTGATACCCATAGGGAATATACCCCGCTATATACACACAGTGACCGCAGGGCGTCACTGATACCCATAGGGAATATACCCTGCTATATACACACGGTGACCGCAGGGCGTCACTGATACCCATAGGGAATATACCCTGCTATATACACACGGTGACCGCAGGGCGTCACTGATACCCATAGGGAATATACCCTGCTATATACACACGGTGACCGCAGGGTGTCACTGATACCCATAGGGAATATACCCTGCTATATACACACGGTGACCGCAGGGCGTCACTGATACCCATAGGGAATATACCCTGCTATATACACACGGTGACCGCAGGGCGTCACTGATACCCATAGGGAATATATCCTGCTATATACACACAGTGACCGCAGGGTGTCACTGATACCCATAGGGAATATACCCTGCTATATACACACAGTGACCGCAGGGTGTCACTGATACCCATAGGGAATATACCCTGCTATACACACAGTGACCGCAGGGTGTCACTGATACCCATAGGGAATATACCCTGCTATATACACACGGTGACCGCAGGGTGTCACTGATACCCATAGGGAATATACCCTGCTATATACACACGGTGACCGCAGGGTGTCACTGATACCCATAGGGAATATACCCTGCTATATACACACGGTGACCGCAGGGTGTCACTGATACCCATAGGGAATATACCCTGCTATATACACACAGTGACCGCAGGGTGTCACTGATACCCATAGGGAATATACCCTGCTATATACACACAGTGACCGCAGGGTGTCACTGATACCCATAGGGAATATACCCTGCTATATACACACAGTGACCGCAGGGCGTCACTGATAGCCATAGGGAATATACCCTGCTAACAGTGACCGCAGGGCGTCACTGATACCCATAGGGAATATACCTTGCTATATACACACGGTGACCACAGGGCGTCACTGATACCCATAGGGAATATACCCTGCTATATACACACGGTGACCGCAGGGTGTGACTGATACCCATAGGGAATATACCCTGCTATGTACACAGTGACCGCAGGGAGTCACTGATACCCATAGGGAATATATCCTGCTACATACACACAGTGACCGCAGGGCGTCACTGATACCCATAGGGAATATACCCTGCTATATACACACAGTGACCGCAGGGTGTCACTGATACCCATAGGGAATATACCCTGCTATATACACACAGTGACCGCAGGGCGTCACTGATACCCATAGGGAATATACCCTGATATATACACACGGTGACCGCAGGGCGTCACTGATACCCATAGGGAATATACCCTGATATATACACACGGTGACCGCAGGGTGTCACTGATACCCATAGGGAATATACCCTGCTATATACACACGGTGACTGCAGGGTGTCACTGATACCCATAGGGAATATACCCCGCTATATACACACGGTGACCGCAGGGTGTCACTGATACCCATAGGGAATATACCCCGCTATATACACACGGTGACCGCAGGGCGTCACTGATACCCATAGGGAATATACCCTGCTATATACACACGGTGACCGCGGGGTGTCACTGATACCCATAGGGAATATACCCTGCTATATACACACGGTGACCGCGGGGTGTCACTGATACCCATAGGGAATATACCCTGCTATATACACACGGTGACCGCAGGGCGTCACTGATACCCATAGGGAATATACCCTGCTATATACACACAGTGACCGCGGGGTGTCACTGATACCCATAGGGAATATACCCAGCTATATACACACAGTGACCGCGGGGTGTCACTGATACCCATAGGGAATATACCCTGCTATATACACACTGTGACCGCAGGGCGTCACTGATACCCATAGGGAATATACCCTGCTATATACACACTGTGACCGCAGGGCGTCACTGATACCCATAGGGAATATACCCTGCTATATACACAGTGACCGCAGGGCGTCACTGATACTCATAGGGAATATACCCTGCTATATACACACAGTTACCGCAGGGTGTCACTGATACTCATAGGGAATATACCCTGCTATATACACACAGTGACCGCAGGGTGTCACTGATACCCATAGGGAATATATCCTGCTACATACACACGGTGACCGCAGGGCGTCACTGATACCCATAGGGAATATACCCTGCTATATACACACGGTGACCGCAGGGTGTCACTGATACCCATAGGGAATATATCCTGCTACATACACACAGTGACCGCAGGGCGTCACTGATACCCATAGGGAATATACCCTGCTATATACACACAGTGACCGCAGGGTGTCACTGATACCCATAGGGAATATACCCTGCTATATACACACAGTGACCGCAGGGAGTCACTGATACCCATAGGGAACATACCCTGCTACATACACACGGTGACTGCAGGGTGTCACTGATACCCATAGGGAATATACCCTGCTATATACACAGTGACCGCAGGGAGTCACCGATACCCATAGGGAATATCCCCTGCTATATACACACGGTGACCGCAGGGTGTCACTGATACCCATAGGGAATATACCCTGCTATATACAGACAGTGACCGCAGGGCGTCACTGATACCCATAGGGAATATACCCCACTATATACACACAGTGACCGGGTGTCACTGATACCCATAGGGAATATACCCTGCTATATACACAGTGACCGCAGGGTGTCACTGATACCCATAGGGAATATACCCTGCTATATACACAAAGTGACCGCAGGGTGTCACTGATACCCATAGGGAATATACCCTGCTATACACACGCAGTGACCGCAGGGCGTCACTGATACCCATAGGGAATATACCCTGCTATATACACACAGTGACCGCAGGGTGTCACTGATACCCATAGGGAATATACCCTGCTATATACACACAGTGACCGCAGGGCGTCACTGATACCCATAGGGAATATACCCCACTATATACACACAGTGACCGGGTGTCACTGATACCCATAGGGAATATACCCTGCTATATACACAGTGACCGCAGGGTGTCACTGATACCCATAGGGAATATACCCTGCTATATACACAAAGTGACCGCAGGGTGTCACTGATACCCATAGGGAATATACCCTACTATATACACACGGTGACCGCAGGGTGTCACTGATACCCATAGGGAATATACCCCGCTATATACACACGGTGACCGCAGGGTGTCACTGATAACCATAGGGAATATACTCTGCTATATACACACGGTGACCGCAGGGTGTCACTGATACCCATAGGGAATATACCCCGCTATATACACACAGTGACCGCGGGGTGTCACTGATACCCATAGGGAATACACCCTGCTATATACACACGGTGACCGCAGGGTGTCACTGATACCCATAGGGAATATACACCGCTATATACACACAGTGACCGCAGGTCGTCACTGATACCCATAGGGAATATACCCTGCTATATACACACGGTGACCGCAGGGTGTCACTGATACCCATAGGGAATATACCCCGCTATATACACACAGTGACCGCAGGGCGTCACTGATACCCATAGGGAATATACCCTGCTATATACACACGGTGACCGCAGGGCGTCACTGATACCCATAGGGAATATACCCTGCTATATACACACGGTGACCGCAGGGCGTCACTGATACCCATAGGGAATATACCCTGCTATATACACACGGTGACCGCAGGGTGTCACTGATACCCATAGGGAATATACCCTGCTATATACACACGGTGACCGCAGGGCGTCACTGATACCCATAGGGAATATACCCTGCTATATACACACGGTGACCGCAGGGCGTCACTGATACCCATAGGGAATATATCCTGCTATATACACACAGTGACCGCAGGGTGTCACTGATACCCATAGGGAATATACCCTGCTATATACACACAGTGACCGCAGGGTGTCACTGATACCCATAGGGAATATACCCTGCTATACACACAGTGACCGCAGGGTGTCACTGATACCCATAGGGAATATACCCTGCTATATACACACGGTGACCGCAGGGTGTCACTGATACCCATAGGGAATATACCCTGCTATATACACACGGTGACCGCAGGGTGTCACTGATACCCATAGGGAATATACCCTGCTATATACACACGGTGACCGCAGGGTGTCACTGATACCCATAGGGAATATACCCTGCTATATACACACAGTGACCGCAGGGTGTCACTGATACCCATAGGGAATATACCCTGCTATATACACACAGTGACCGCAGGGTGTCACTGATACCCATAGGGAATATACCCTGCTATATACACACAGTGACCGCAGGGCGTCACTGATAGCCATAGGGAATATACCCTGCTAACAGTGACCGCAGGGCGTCACTGATACCCATAGGGAATATACCTTGCTATATACACACGGTGACCACAGGGCGTCACTGATACCCATAGGGAATATACCCTGCTATATACACACGGTGACCGCAGGGTGTGACTGATACCCATAGGGAATATACCCTGCTATGTACACAGTGACCGCAGGGAGTCACTGATACCCATAGGGAATATATCCTGCTACATACACACAGTGACCGCAGGGCGTCACTGATACCCATAGGGAATATACCCTGCTATATACACACAGTGACCGCAGGGTGTCACTGATACCCATAGGGAATATACCCTGCTATATACACACAGTGACCGCAGGGCGTCACTGATACCCATAGGGAATATACCCTGATATATACACACGGTGACCGCAGGGCGTCACTGATACCCATAGGGAATATACCCTGATATATACACACGGTGACCGCAGGGTGTCACTGATACCCATAGGGAATATACCCTGCTATATACACACGGTGACTGCAGGGTGTCACTGATACCCATAGGGAATATACCCCGCTATATACACACGGTGACCGCAGGGTGTCACTGATACCCATAGGGAATATACCCCGCTATATACACACGGTGACCGCAGGGCGTCACTGATACCCATAGGGAATATACCCTGCTATATACACACGGTGACCGCGGGGTGTCACTGATACCCATAGGGAATATACCCTGCTATATACACACGGTGACCGCGGGGTGTCACTGATACCCATAGGGAATATACCCTGCTATATACACACGGTGACCGCAGGGCGTCACTGATACCCATAGGGAATATACCCTGCTATATACACACAGTGACCGCGGGGTGTCACTGATACCCATAGGGAATATACCCAGCTATATACACACAGTGACCGCGGGGTGTCACTGATACCCATAGGGAATATACCCTGCTATATACACACTGTGACCGCAGGGCGTCACTGATACCCATAGGGAATATACCCTGCTATATACACACTGTGACCGCAGGGCGTCACTGATACCCATAGGGAATATACCCTGCTATATACACAGTGACCGCAGGGCGTCACTGATACTCATAGGGAATATACCCTGCTATATACACACAGTTACCGCAGGGTGTCACTGATACTCATAGGGAATATACCCTGCTATATACACACAGTGACCGCAGGGTGTCACTGATACCCATAGGGAATATATCCTGCTACATACACACGGTGACCGCAGGGCGTCACTGATACCCATAGGGAATATACCCTGCTATATACACACGGTGACCGCAGGGTGTCACTGATACCCATAGGGAATATATCCTGCTACATACACACAGTGACCGCAGGGCGTCACTGATACCCATAGGGAATATACCCTGCTATATACACACAGTGACCGCAGGGTGTCACTGATACCCATAGGGAATATACCCTGCTATATACACACAGTGACCGCAGGGAGTCACTGATACCCATAGGGAACATACCCTGCTACATACACACGGTGACTGCAGGGTGTCACTGATACCCATAGGGAATATACCCTGCTATATACACAGTGACCGCAGGGAGTCACCGATACCCATAGGGAATATCCCCTGCTATATACACACGGTGACCGCAGGGTGTCACTGATACCCATAGGGAATATACCCTGCTATATACAGACAGTGACCGCAGGGTGTCACTGATACCCATAGGGAATATACCCTGCTATATACACACAGTGACCGCAGGGCGTCACTGATACCCATAGGGAATATACCCTGCTATATACACACAGTGACGCAGGGCGTCACTGATACCCATAGGGAATATACCCTGCTATATACACACAGTGACCGCAGGGTGTCACTGATACCCATAGGGAATATACCCTGCTATATACACACAGTGACCGCAGGGTGTCACTGATACCCATAGGGAATATACCCTGCTATATACACACAGTGACCGCAGGGTGTCACTGATACCCATAGGGAATATACCCTGCTATATACACACAGTGACCGCAGGGTGTCACTGATACCCATAGGGAATATACCCTGCTATATACACACAGTGACCGCAGGGTGTCACTGATACCCATAGGGAATATACCCTGCTATATACACACACATACCACAGGGTGTCACTGATACCCATAGGGAATATACCCCGCTATATACACACAGTGACCGCAGGGTGTCACTGATACCCATAGGGAATATATCCTGCTATATACACACAGTGACCGCAGGGTGTCACTGATACCCATAGGGAATATACCCTGCTATATACACACAGTGACCGCAGGGTGTCACTGATACCCATAGGGAATATACCCTGCTATATACACACAGTGACCGCAGGGTGTCACTGATACCCATAGGGAATATACCCTGCTATATACACACGGTGACCGCAGGGTGTCACTGATACCCATAGGGAATATACCCTGCTATATACACACGGTGACCGCAGGGTGTCACTGATACCCATAGGGAATATACCCTGCTATATACACACAGTGACCGCAGAGTGTCACTGATACCCATAGGGAATATACCCCGCTATATACACACAGTGACCGCAGGATGTCACTGATACCCATAGGGAATATATCCTGCTATATACACACAGTGACCGCATGACGTCACTGATACCCATAGGGAATATACCCCGCTATATACACACAGTGACCGCAGGGTGTCACTGATACCCATAGGGAATATACCCCGCTATATACACACAGTGACCGCAGGATGTCACTGATACCCATAGGGAATATATCCTGCTATATACACACAGTGACCGCAGGGTGTCACTGATACCCATAGGGAATATACCCTGCTATATACACACGGTGACCGCAGGGCGTCACTGATACCCATAGGGAATATACCCTGCTATATACACACAGTGACCGCAGGGCGTCACTGATACCCATAGGGAATATACCCTGCTATATACACACAGTGACCGCAGGGCGTCACTGATACCCATTGGGAATATACCCCGCTATATACACACAGTGACCGCAGGGCGTCACTGATACCCATAGGGAATATACCCCGCTATATACACACAGTGACCGCAGGGTGTCACTGATACCCATAGGGAATATACCCTGCTATATATACACGGTGACCGCAGTGCGTCACTGATACCCATAGGGAATATACCCTGCTATATACACACGGTGACCGCAGGGCATCACTGATACCCATAGGGAATATACCCTGCTATATACACAGTGACCGCAGGGTGTCACTGATACCCATAGGGAATATACCCTGCTATATACACACGGTGACCGGTCGTGGTCAGTGTCACCGTGCACATGAAAGGTCGTGGCTTTGCCGGCACTCACAGATGTCCTGGGTGTCACTGTCCCTCCCGCTGTGTGCTGCCCGCAGTCTGCTGGTCACCGCGCGGAGCTGCAGGACGAGGTGGCTTGTCCTGGGGTCGGGAGAGGTCACCTGCAGCTCCACCTCAGGGTTGTTTATCTGGTTGACCAGCCCGTCACCTGTCACCTGCGGGAGGTACCTAAGGGGACACAGGGGAGTAGATCGGTGACGGGACGTCGGTGACAGCACTCAGCCATGCAACATCCTGAATACTGTGGAGATCGAGGGGAGGGGTGCAGATGGGCTCGACCCCTGTGACCTTTCACCTCCACGACCTCCGCCCTTTCCGTCCATCCACAAAGACTGTGATTGTTAACCTCCATCTGACCCCTGTGACCCAACAATAGTAACACTTGACCACCCTCTTGGTGATGCTGCCGTTTCCAATTACCTTCAACCTCCCCTTGGTAGCACCCCCCTCCCACCCCCAAACCCTGTGACCCCTAACCAGCACTTGGAGACTCTTGACTTTTTCCCCGATGACCCCTGATTTCACCCACCCAGTGACCCTTGACATCCCCATCCCTTATGACCCCTGAACCCCCTTTAACTTCCTATACCATGACCACTACATCCATTCAGTGACCCTTGACCTCAAAAACACCAAACTCCCTATGACCCTAAACCCCCCACTCCCCTCATGACCACTGCCATCCCCAAATGGCCACTGAACCCCCTCCCCAATGACTCCTGACCTCCTTATCCCATGGTGCCAAAACCCCCTCAGTGACCCTTGACCTCAAAAACACACAAGTCCCCATGACCCTTGATCTCTCCATCCCATAATGACGCCCCCCCCACAAACTTTGAATCTCCCCAGTGAACCCTGACCTGCCACGGCTCTGTCCGTTCCAGCACTTATCCTGGTTGCCAAGTCCGGCGGAGACTCGATGATCGGAGCAGAGAGAGGGGGGGAGGAGCTTCCAGAGCCCGCGCAGCGGGCGGAGCTTGACCACGACCTCCGTAACCTGGGGAGGAGGGAGCCAGAGAACGGTTGGAGGCGTTCCCTGAACTTTTGCCGTGACGGAGCCTAAACCGTCCCCATCCCTCCCTCCTCCCCATCCTCACCAGTCTGTCTATGTTGGTACCAGCCGCTGAAGTGGGCTTCTCCTCGTTGCTGTAGACTCTAAACCTTCGCCTGGGCTCCTCCCGGGAGGAACGTCTGCTGCGGACAGGGGGCGGACTTCCGCAGGCCTGGAATATCTGTATACAGCCACACGAGAGTTTATACCCAGAAGAGACCAGAAAAAGAATGAATGGGTTTGAAACCAAATCAATCATCACAAAGGGGATGGAATTAAAATGGCGGTGGGCGGACACAAGAAATTACCACCGTTGAACAAAGATGGAACTCGACTGGATTCCAAGAGAGATTAAAAGACCAAGACGACAACCCAAAGTCAGATGGGAGGATGAGATGAGGACGTGTGTGGAAGCGACGTGGAGAAGAGAGGCTGTAACCGCAGGACCTGGGACATCACTGGGGAGGCTTCATCCAGCAGTGGGGAGACACGGGCTGGAGAGGATGTGATGAGGGAATGTGTGGGAGCGACGTGGAGAAGAGAGGCTGTAACGGCAGGACCTGGGAGATCACAGGGGGGGCTTTATCCAGCAGTGGGGAGACACAGGCTAGAGAGGTTGGGATGAGGGAATGTGTGGGAGCGACGTGGAGAAGAGAGGCTGTAACCGCAGGACCTGGGACATCACTGGGGAGGCTTCATCCAGCAGTGGGGAGACACTGGCTGGAGAGGATGGGATGAGGGAATGTGTGGGAGCGACGTGGAGAAGAGAGGCTGTAACCGCAGGACCTGGGAGATCACTGGGGAGGCTTCATCCAGCAGTGGGGAGACCCGGGCTGGAGAGGATGGGATGAGGGAATGTGTGGGAGCGACGTGGAGAAGAGAGGCAGTAACCGCAGGACCTGGGAGATCACTGGGGAGGCTTCATCCAGCAGTGCGGAGACACGGGCTGGAGAGGATGGGATGAGGGAATGTGTGGGAGCGACGTGGAGAAGAGGGGCTGTAACCGCAGGACCTGGGAGATCACAGGGGAGGCTTCATCCAGCAGTGGGGAGACACGGGCTGGAGAGGATGGGATGAGGGAATGTGTGGGAGCGACGTGGAGAAGAGAGGCTGTAACCGCAGGACCTGGGAGATCATTGGGGAGACTTCATCCAGCAGTGGGAAGGAATGGGCTGGAGAGGATGGGATGAGGGAATGTGTGGGAGCGACGTGGAGAAGAGAGGCTGTAACCGCAAGACCTGGGAGATCACCGGGGAAACTCCATCCAGCAGTGGGGAGACACTGGCTGGAGAGGATGGGATGAGGGAATGTGTGGGAGCGACGTGGAGAAGAGAGGCTGTAACCGCAGTTCCTGGGAGATCACAGGGGAGGCTTTATCCAGCAGTGGGGAGACACAGGCTGGAGAGGATGGGATGAGGGAATGTGTGGGAGCGACGTGGAGAAGAGAGGCTGTAACCGCAGGACCTGTGGGATCACTGGGGGGGCTTCATCCACCAGTGGGAAGACACGGGCTGGGGAGGATGGGATGAGTGAATGTGTGGGAGCGACGTGGAGCAGAGAGGCTGTAACCGCAGTTCCTGGGAGATCACAGGGGAGGCTTTATCCAGCAGTGGGGAGACACAGGCTGGAGAGGATGGGATGAGGGAATGTGTGGGAGCGACGTGGAGAAGAGGGGCTGTAACCGCAGGACCTGGGAGATCACAGGGGAGGCTTCATCCAGCAGTGGGGAGACACGGGCTGGAGAGGATGGAATGAGGGAATGTGTGGGAGCGACGTGGAGAAGAGAGGCTGTAACCGCAGGACCTGGGAGATCATTGGGGAGACTTCATCCAGCAGTGGGAAGGAATGGGCTGGAGAGGATGGGATGAGGGAATGTGTGGGAGCGACGTGGAGAAGAGAGGCTGTAACCGCAAGACCTGGGAGATCACCGAGGAAACTCCATCCAGCAGTGGGGAGACACGGGCTGGAGAGGATGGGATGAGGGAATGTGCGGGAGCGACGTGGAGAAGAGAGGCTGTAACCGCAGGACCTGGGGGATCACTGGGGAGACTTCATCCAGCAGTGGGGAAGATGGGATGAGTGAATGTGTGGGAGCGACGTGGAGAAGAGAGGCTGTAACCGCAGGACCTGGGAGATCACATGGGAGGCTTCATCCAGCAGTGGGGAGACACGGGCTGGAGAGGATGGGATGAGGGAATGTGAGGGAGTGACGTGGAGAAGAGAGGCTGTAACCGCAGGACCTGGGAGATCACTGGGGAGGCTACATCCAGCAGTGGGGAGACACGGGCTGGGGAGGATGGGATGAGGGAATGTGTGGGAGCGACGTGGAGAAGAGAGGCAGTAACCTCAGGACCTGGGAGATCACTGGGGAGGCTTCATCCAGCAGTGGGGAGACACGGGCTGGAGAGGATGGGATGATGCATGATGGATGGATGAATAAATGATGAATCAATGAAGGATGAGTGGATCATGAATGAATGATTGATGGGTGAATAGATGAATGAATGATGGGTGAATGAATGGAAGAAT
Source organism: Ascaphus truei (assembly GCF_040206685.1). Taxonomy (NCBI): domain Eukaryota; kingdom Metazoa; phylum Chordata; class Amphibia; order Anura; family Ascaphidae; genus Ascaphus; species Ascaphus truei. The sequence continues at coordinate 175,709 of NW_027456926.1, forward strand.
TAATGAATGACTCATTGATGGATGATGGATGAATTAAGTATTGATGGATGATGGATGGATGAATGAATGAATGATTGATGGATAAATGATACATACATTCACACACATATAAAATGTACAATACAGGGGTACATTTACCTGGGCTGTGAGGTGTACACTGCCCTCCTGCAGGCTCATTATAGCCTCCGAAATCTTCACCCCGATGGATTCAGTGGCAAGCTCCACATTAAAAGATCCCGCCAGGCGTTCGGCCAACTCTTGCAGCCCATCTGGGGGGGGGGAGGGGGGCAGATACAGAGCACACTTTATCACTGCTTGCACCCCCAGTGCCAGGGCTAAATCACAGGTGGTGGTTTTAAAGACGCCGCACGCACACATCATTCCGAGTGCAAACGCGTTCACTTCCTGTCTGTAAGGGAAGTGGCTGTTCTGGACCAAGCCCACTGTGAGTAGGTCCATGTAGCATAAACTCATCCCCCTTTACAAGCACACAAAGTCCTACTATTGTCTTCAACTTTATTGGATGGGGGGGGGGGTAACAGAAATATGAAAGCACTGGCATGTAGTTTTTGTGGTAGGAAGTGGCTCGTGTGAGGAGAAGGTAAAAAGGAATCCCCTTCTAAGGGAGCAGCGGAAGATGAGTCTGCCGATGATAAGAGAAAGCACACTTTCCTATCCAGACAGGAACAAGCCAATGGGGCATACCAATATACAGAGCCGGGCGGGGGGAGAGGGCTAAACCAATCTCAAGCTATGAGCAGTGAGAGGTTGCCAGGGCAACTGACTAGTGGCTTGTGGAAAGGCTACAGTGTAGCAACATTGTTGCAATTTACACAGCAGCACAGGCTGCTTCAGAACAGGGAAACCTGGAACTTTCACTGGGGCAGCCTGAGAGCAGGAAAAATACACCGAAAATATACATTCCTGTTCCAGGACAGTGGTCATGGTACAAACTTTGACGCTCCTCTGCGTATACCATTATCCCCCCGCCCTCCCACACCGGACATCTCTTATTTCCTGTGTTGGTGGTAAATGACAGCGATGTCACAGGAAGTGAGGAGAGACCGCGAGAGGAACGTCAAGCAGAGCATTAAATAAGTTTGCCGCCATCTTTAAAAAAAAAACAACCACACCCCCCCCCCCTTCCCACCGTCCCCGTTCTGCAAAACCGGCCAAGGAGGGACTGCTCCACCTCGTGGCCGCCATCTTGGGAGTGCTCACCGATGAAGCTGTTCCAGGAAGGGTCCATGTCAGCCTGGTGGGCGAGGCAGCCCTTCATAACGTTAAGACAGAGTCCGTGGCAGGGGCGCAGGGAGGCGTGGCCCCGACATAAGGGACAGTACCACATACGCATGGCGGCACGAAGACAGTCAGGAGGGGGCGGAGCCTGGAGACAGAATGTGAGAGGGTTACCCTGCGGGGGGAGGGACATACTCATAGCTCCCTTCTGTCTGTGTCACTGTGTCACCCTGCGGGGGGAGGGACAGTCTCATAGCTCTCTTCTGTCTTTGTCACTGTGTCACCCTGCGGGGGGAGGGACAGGCTCATAGCTCCCTTCTGTCTGTGTCACCCTGCGGGGGGAGGGACAGTCTCATAGCTCCCTTCTGTCTGTGTCACTGTGTCACCCTGCGGGGGAGGGACAGGCTCATAGCTCCCTTCTGTCTGTGTCACTGTGTCACCCTGCGGGGGAGGGACAGGCTCATAGCTCCCTTCTATCTGTGTCACTGTGTCACCCTGCGGGGGGAGGGACAGGCTCATAGCTCCCTTCTGTCTGTGTCACTGTGTCACCCTGCAGAGGGAGGGACAGGCTCATAGCTCCCTTCTGTCTGTGTCACTGTGTCACCCTGCGGGGGGAAAGACAGTCTCATAGCTCCCTTCTGTCTGTGTCCCCTGTCTCAGTGTCACCTTGGTGGCCCTGCTGACGATGTCACTTCCAGTAGCCAGACCTTGAACAAAGGCCCTCGCTGCGCCCAGCGCACGTGTCACCTGTAGGGCAGAGAACCGTCATTATTACCTCCTGTAACACCCCCACACCCGAAGAACCGCCCACGGTGGTTATCTACTGGTGTCCGGGGGCAAGAGGGCAAAATAAGTACCACTACTGTTCCTCTACTCACCTGCCCCACAGGCACAGCGCACCTGCCCCACAGGCACAGCGCACCTGCCCCACAGCACACCTGCCACACAGCTCACCTGCCCCACAGGCACAGCGCACCTGCCACACAGGCACAGCACACCTGCCACACAGGCACAGCACACCTGTCACACAGGCACAGCGCACCTGCCCCACAGGCACAGCACACCTGCCCCACAGGCACAGCGCACCTGCCACACAGGCACAGCACACCTGCCACACAGGCACAGCACACCTGCCACACAGGCACAGCACACAGGCACAGCACACCTGCCACACAGCGCACCTGCCCCACAGGCACAGCACACCTGCCACACAGCGCACCTGCCCCACAGGCACAGCACACCTGCCACACAGGCACAGCACACCTGTCACACAGGCACAGCACACCTGCCACACAGCACACCTGCCCCACAGGCACAGCACACCTGCCACACAGCGCACCTGCCCCACAGGCACAGCACACCTGCCCCACAGGCACAGCGCACCTGCCCCACACAGGCACAGCGCACCTGCCCCACAGGCACAGCGCACCTGCCCCACACAGGCACAGCGCACCTGCCCCACACAGGCACAGCGCACCTGCCCCACACAGGCACAGCACACCTGCCCCACACAGGCGCACCTGCCACACAGGCACAGCGCACCTGCCACACAGGCACAGCGCACCTGCCACACAGGCACAGCGCACCTGCTCCACAGGCACAGCACACCTGCCACACAGCACACCTGCCACACAGCACACCTGCCACACAGGCACAGCACACCTGCCACACAGCGCACCTGCCACACAGGCACAGCGCACCTGCTCCACAGGCACAGCACACCTGCCACACAGCACACCTGCCACACAGCACACCTGCCACACAGGCACAGCACACCTGCCGCACAGCACACCTGCCACACAGCACACCTGCCACACAGGCACAGCGCACTTGCCCCACAGGCACAGCACACCTGCCGCACAGGCACAGGCACACCTGCCACACAGGCACAGCGCACCTGCCACACAGGCACAGCGCACCTGCCACACAGGCACAGCGTACCTGCCACACAGGCACAGCACACCTGCTCCACAGGCACAGCACACCTGCCACACAGCACACCTGCCACACAGCACACCTGCCACACAGGCACAGCACACCTGCCACACAGCACACCTGCCACACAGGCACAGCACACCTGCCACACAGGCACAGCACACCTGCCACACAGGCACAGCACACCTGCCCCACAGGCACAGCACACCTGCCACAAAGGCACAGCACACCTGCCACACAGCGCACCTGCCACACAGGTACAGCACACCTGCCACACAGCGCACCTGCCACACAGGCACAGCGCACCTGCTCCACAGGCACAGCACACCTGCCACACAGCACACCTGCCACACAGCACACCTGCCACACAGGCACAGCACACCTGCCGCACAGCACACCTGCCACACAGCACACCTGCCACACAGGCACAGCGCACTTGCCCCACAGGCACAGCACACCTGCCGCACAGGCACAGGCACACCTGCCACACAGGCACAGCGCACCTGCCACACAGGCACAGCGCACCTGCCACACAGGCACAGCGTACCTGCCACACAGGCACAGCACACCTGCTCCACAGGCACAGCACACCTGCCACACAGCACACCTGCCACACAGCACACCTGCCACACAGGCACAGCACACCTGCCACACAGCACACCTGCCACACAGGCACAGCACACCTGCCACACAGGCACAGCACACCTGCCACACAGGCACAGCACACCTGCCCCACAGGCACAGCACACCTGCTACACAGCACACCTGCCGCACAGCACACCTGCCACAAAGGCACAGCACACCTGCCACACAGCGCACCTGCCACACAGGCACAGCACACCTGCCACACAGGCACAGCACACCTGCCGCACAGCACACCTGCCACACAGCACACCTACCACACAGCGCACCTGCCACACAGCACACCTACCACACAGCGCACCTGCCACACAGGCACAGCACACCTGCCACACAGGCACAGCACACCTGCCCCACAGGCACAGCACACCTGCCACACAGCGCACCTGCCACACAGGCACAGCGTACCTGCCACACAGCACACCTACCACACAGCGCACCTGCCACACAGGCACAGCATACCTGCCACACAGCGCACCTGCCACACAGGCACAGCACACCTGCCGCAGAGCACACCTGCCCCACAGGCACAGCGCACCTGCCCCACAGGCACAGCGCACCTGCCCCACAGGCACAGCACACCTGCCCCACAGGCACAGCGCACCTGCCCCACACAGGCACAGCACACCTGCCGCAGAGCACACCTGCCCCACAGGCACTGCGCACCTGCCCCACAGGCACAGCGCACCTGCCCCACAGGCACAGCGCACCTGCCCCACAGGCACAGCACACCTGCCCCACAGGCACAGCACACCTGCCACACAGGCACAGCGCACCTGCCACACAGGCACAGCGCACCTGCCACACAGGCACAGCGCACCTGCCGCACAGGCACAGCGCACCTGCCGCACAGGCACAGCGCACCTGCCGCACAGGCACAGCACACAGGCACAGCACACCTGCCACACAGGCACAGCACACCTGCCACACAGGCACAGCGCACCTGTCACACAGGCACAGCGCACCTGCCACACAGGCACAGCGCATCTGCCACACAGGCACAGCGCACCTGCCACACAGGCACAGCGCACCTGCCACACAGGCACAGCGCACCTGCCACACAGGCACAGCGCACCTGCCACACAGGCACAGCGCACCTGCCACACAGGCACAGCGCACTTGCCACACAGGCACAGCGCACTTGCCACACAGCACACCTGCCACACAGGCACAGCACACCTGCCGCACAGGCACATCGCACCTGCCGCACAGGCACAGCGCACCTGCCGCACAGGCACAGCGCACCTGCCGCACAGGCACACCCGCCACACAGGCACAGCGCACCTGCCACACAGGCACAGCACACCTGCCACACAGCACACCTGCCACACAGCACACCTGCCACACAGGCACAGCGCACCTGCCACACAGGCACAGCACACCTGCCACACAGCACACCTGCCACACAGGCACAGGACACCTGCCACACAGGCACAGCGCACCTGCCGCACAGGCACAGCGCACCTGCCGCACAGCACACCTGCCACACAGCACACCTGCCACACAGGCACATCACACCTGCCGCACAGGCACATCGCACCTGCCACACAGGCACAGCGCACCTGCCACACAGGCACAGCACACCTGCCACACAGGCACAGCACACCTGCCACACAGCACACCTGCCACACAGGCACAGCGCACCTGCCACACAGGCACAGCACACCTGCCGCACAGGCACAGCACACCTGCCACACAGCACACCTGCCACACAGCACACCTGCCACACAGGCACAGCACACCTGCCGCACAGGCACATCGCACCTGTCGCACAGGCACAGCGCACCTGCCGCACAGGCACAGCACACCTGCCGCACAGCACACCTGCCACACAGGCACAGCGCACCTGCCGCACAGGCACAGCACACCTGCCGCACAGCACACCTGCCGCACAGGCACAGCACACCTGCCGCACAGCACACCTGCCACACAGGCACAGCGCACCTGCCACACAGGCACAGCGTACCTGCCACACAGCACACCTGCCACACAGGCACATCGCACCTGCCGCACAGGCACAGCGCACCTGCCGCACAGGCACAGCGCACCTGCCGCACAGGCACAGCACACCTGCCACACAGGCACAGCACACCTGCCACACAGCACACCTGCCACACAGCACACCTGCCACACAGCACACCTGCCACACAGGCACAGCGCACCTGCCACACAGGCACAGCACACCTGCCACACAGCACACCTGCCACACAGCACACCTGCCACACAGGCACAGCGCACCTGCCGCACAGGCACAGCGCACCTGCCGCACAGGCACAGCGCACCTGCCGCACAGGCACAGCACACCTGCCACACAGCACACCTGCCACACATCGCACCTGTCGCACAGGCACAGCGCACCTGCCGCACAGGCACAGCACACCTGCCGCACAGCACACCTGCCGCACAGGCACAGCGCACCTGCCGCACAGCACACCTGCCACACAGGCACAGCGCACCTGCCACACAGGCACAGCGTACCTGCCACACAGCACACCTGCCACACAGGCACAGCGTACCTGCCGCACAGGCACAGCGCACCTGCCGCACAGCACACCTGCCACACAGGCACAGCGCACCTGCCACACAGGCACAGCGTACCTGCCACACAGCACACCTGCCACACAGGCACATCGCACCTGCCGCACAGGCACAGCGCACCTGCCGCACAGGCACAGCGCACCTGCCGCACAGGCACAGCACACCTGCCACACAGGCACAGCACACCTGCCACACAGCACACCTGCCACACAGCACACCTGCCACACAGGCACAGCGCACCTGCCACACAGGCACAGCACACCTGCCACACAGCACACCTGCCACACAGCACACCTGCCACACAGGCACAGCGCACCTGCCGCACAGGCACAGCGCACCTGCCGCACAGGCACAGCGCACCTGCCGCACAGGCACAGCGCACCTGCCGCACAGCCACAGCACACCTGCCACACAGCACACCTGCCACACATCGCACCTGTCGCACAGGCACAGCGCACCTGCCGCACAGGCACAGCACACCTGCCGCACAGCACACCTGCCGCACAGGCACAGCGCACCTGCCGCACAGCACACCTGCCACACAGGCACAGCGCACCTGCCACACAGGCACAGCGTACCTGCCACACAGCACACCTGCCACACAGGCACAGCATACCTGCCACACAGGCACAGCGCACCTGCCGCACAGCACACCTGCCACACAGGCACAGCGCACCTGCCGCACAGCACACCTGCCACACAGGCACAGCGCACCTGCCGCACAGGCACAGCGCACCTGCCGCACAGCACACCTGCCACACAGGCACAGCGCACCTGCCGCACAGCACACCTGCCACACAGGCACAGCACACCTGCCACACAGCACACCTGCCACACAGGCACAGCGCACCTGCCGCACAGGCACAGCGTACCTGCCACACAGCGCACCTGCCACACAGCACACCTGCCACACAGCACACCTGACGCACAGGCACAGCACACCTGCCACACAGGCACAGCACACCTGCCACACAGGCACAGCACACCTGCCGCACAGGCACAGCACACCTGCCGCACAGGCACAGCACACCTGCCGCACAGGCACAGCACACCTGCCACACAGGCACAGCACACAGGCACAGCACACCTGCCACACAGGCACAGCACACCTGCCACAGCACACCTGCCGCACAGGCACAGCACACCTGCCACACAGGCACAGCACACCTGCCGCACAGGCACAGCACACCTGCCACACAGGCACAGCACACCTGCCACACAGGCACAGCACACCTGCCACACAGCACACCTGCCACACAGCACACCTGCCACACAGCGCACCTGCCACACAGGCACAGCGCACCTGCCACACAGGCACAGCACACCTGCCACACAGCACACCTGCCACACAGCACACCTGCCACACAGGCACAGCGCACCTGCCGCACAGGCACAGCGCACCTGCCGCACAGGCACAGCGCACCTGCCGCACAGGCACAGCACACCTGCCACACAGCACACCTGCCACACATCGCACCTGTCGCACAGGCACAGCGCACCTGCCGCACAGGCACAGCACACCTGCCGCACAGCACACCTGCCGCACAGGCACAGCGCACCTGCCGCACAGCACACCTGCCACACAGGCACAGCGCACCTGCCACACAGGCACAGCGTACCTGCCACACAGCACACCTGCCACACAGGCACAGCGTACCTGCCGCACAGGCACAGCGCACCTGCCGCACAGCACACCTGCCACACAGGCACAGCGCACCTGCCACACAGGCACAGCGTACCTGCCACACAGCACACCTGCCACACAGGCACATCGCACCTGCCGCACAGGCACAGCGCACCTGCCGCACAGGCACAGCGCACCTGCCGCACAGGCACAGCACACCTGCCACACAGGCACAGCACACCTGCCACACAGCACACCTGCCACACAGCACACCTGCCACACAGCACACCTGCCACACAGGCACAGCGCACCTGCCACACAGGCACAGCACACCTGCCACACAGCACACCTGCCACACAGCACACCTGCCACACAGGCACAGCGCACCTGCCGCACAGGCACAGCGCACCTGCCGCACAGGCACAGCGCACCTGCCGCACAGGCACAGCGCACCTGCCGCACAGGCACAGCACACCTGCCGCACAGGCACAGCACACCTGCCGCACAGCACACCTGCCGCACAGGCACAGCGCACCTGCCGCACAGGCACAGCACACCTGCCGCACAGGCACAGCGCACCTGCCGCACAGCACACCTGCCACACAGGCACAGCGCACCTGCCACACAGGCACAGCGTACCTGCCACACAGCACACCTGCCACACAGGCACAGCGTACCTGCCGCACAGGCACAGCGCACCTGCCGCACAGCACACCTGCCACACAGGCACAGCGCACCTGCCGCACAGCACACCTGCCGCACAGGCACAGCGCACCTGCCGCACAGCACACCTGCCACACAGGCACAGCGCACCTGCCGCACAGCACACCTGCCACACAGGCACAGCACACCTGCCACACAGCACACCTGCCACACAGGCACAGCGCACCTGCCGCACAGGCACAGCGTACCTGCCACACAGCGCACCTGCCACACAGCACACCTGCCACACAGCACACCTGCCGCACAGGCACAGCACACCTGCCACACAGGCACAGCACACCTGCCACACAGGCACAGCGCACCTGCCACACAGGCACAGCACACCTGCCGCACAGGCACAGCACACCTGCCGCACAGGCACAGCACACCTGCCGCACAGGCACAGCACACCTGCCACACAGGCACAGCACACAGGCACAGCACACCTGCCACACAGGCACAGCACACCTGCCACAGCACACCTGCCGCACAGGCACAGCACACCTGCCACACAGGCACAGCACACCTGCCGCACAGGCACAGCACACCTGCCACACAGGCACAGCACACCTGCCGCACAGCACACCTGCCACACAGGCACAGCACACCTGCCACACAGGCACAGCACACCTGCCACACAGGCACAGCGCACCTGCCGCACAGGCACAGCACACAGGCACAGCACACCTTCCACACAGCGCACAGCACACCTGCCACACAGGCACAGCACACCTGCCACACAGCACACCTGCCACACAGCACACCTGCCGCACAGCACACCTGCCGCACAGCACACCTGCCGCACAGCACACCTGCCACACAGGCACAGCACACCTGCCACACAGGCACAGCACACCTGCCACACAGCACACCTGCCGCACAGTGCACAGTACACCTGCCACACAGGCACAGCACACCTGCCACACAGCACACCTGCCACACAGCACACCTGCCACACAGGCACAGCACACCTGCCACACAGGCACAGCACACCTGCCGCACAGCACACCTGCCACACAGGCACAGCACACCTGCCGCACAGGCACAGCACACCTGCCGCACAGCACACCTGCCACACAGGCACAGCACACCTGCCACACAGGCACAGCGCACCTGCCACACAGGCACAGCGCACCTGCCACACAGGCACAGCGCACCTGCCACACAGGCACAGCGCATCTGCCACACAGGCACAGCGCACCTGCCACACAGGCACAGCACACCTGCCGCACAGCACACCTGCCGCACAGGCACAGCGCACCTGCCGCACAGCACACCTGCCACACAGGCACAGTACACCTGCCACACAGGCACAGCGCACCTGCCACACAGCACACCTGCCGCACAGGCACAGCACACCTGCCACACAGGCACAGCACACCTGCCACACAGGCACAGCGCACCTGCCACACAGGCACAGCACACCTGCTACACAGGCACAGCACACCTGCCGCACAGGCACAGCACACCTGCCACACAGGCACAGCACACCTGCCACACAGGCACAGCACACCTGCCACACAGGCACAGCGCACCTGCCACACAGGCACAGCACACCTGCCACACAGGCACAGCACACCTGCCACACAGGCACAGCACACCTGCCGCACAGCACACCTGCCGCACAGGCACAGCACACCTGCCGCACAGCACACCTGCCACACAGGCACAGCACACCTGCCGCACAGCACACCTGCCACACAGGCACAGCACACCTGCCACACAGGCACAGCACACCTGCCGCACAGCACACCTGCCACACAGGCACAGCACACCTGCCGCACAGGCACAGCACACCTGCCACACAGGCACAGCACACCTGCCACACAGCACACCTGCCGCACAGCGCACAGCACACCTGCCACACAGGCACAGCACACCTGCCGCACAGGCACAGCACACCTGCCACACAGGCACAGCACACCTGCCACACAGCACACCTGCCGCACAGCGCACAGCACACCTGCCACACAGGCACAGCACACCTGCCACACAGCACACCTGCCGCACAGCACACCTGCCACACAGGCACAGCACACCTGCCGCACAGGCACAACACACCTGCCACACAGCACACCTGCCACACAGGCACAGCACACCTGCCACACAGGCACAGCACACCTGCCACACAGCGCACAGCACACCTGCCACACAGCGCACAGCACACCCGCCACACAGGCACAGCACACCCGCCACACAGGCACAGCGCACCTGCCACACAGCACACCTGCCACACAGGCACAGCGCACCTGCCACACAGCACACCCGCCACACAGCGCACAGCACACCTGCCACACAGGCACAGCACACCTGCCACACAGGCACAGCACACCTGCCGCACAGGCACAACACACCTGCCACACAGCACACCTGCCACACAGGCACAGCACACCTGCCACACAGGCACAGCACACCTGCCACACAGCGCACAGCGCACCCGCCACACAGCGCACAGCACACCTGCCGCACAGGCACAGCACACCTGCTGCACAGGCACAACACACCTGCCACACAGCACACCTGCCACACAGCACACCTGCCACACAGGCACAGCACACCTGCCACACAGGCACAGCACACCTGCCACACAGGCACAGCACACCTGCCACACAGGCACAGCACACCTGCCACACAGGCACAGCACACCTGCCACATAGCACACCTGCCACATAGCACACCTCCCACACAGGCACAGCACACCCGCCACACAGCACACCTGCCACATAGCACACCTGCCACACAGGCACAGCACACCTGCCACACAGGCACAGCACACCTGCCACACAGGCACAGCACACCTGCCGCACAGGCACAGCACACAGGCACAGCACACCTGCCACACAGGCACAGCACACCTGCCACACAGGCACAGCGCACCTGCCACACAGGCACAGCACACCTGCCACACAGCACACCTGCCACACAGCACACCTGCCACACAGCACACCTGCCACACAGGCACAGCACACCTGCCACACAGGCACAGCACACCTGCCACACAGCACACCTGCCACACAGCACACCTGCCACACAGCACACCTGCCACACAGGCACAGCACACCTGCCACACAGGCACAGCACACCTGCCACACAGGCACAGCACACCTGCCGCACAGGCACAGCACACCTGCCGCACAGGCACAGCACACCTGCCGCACAGGCACAGCACACCTGCCGCACAGGCACAGCACACCTGCCACACAGGCACAGCACACCTGCCACACAGCGCACCTGCCACACAGCACACCTGCCACACAGCACACCTGCCACACAGCACACCTGCCACACAGGCACAGCACACCTGCCACACAGCACACCTGCCACACAGGCACAGCACACCTGCCACACAGCACACCTGCCACACAGCACACCTGCCACACAGGCACAGCATACCTGCCGCACAGGCACAGCACACAGGCACAGCGCACCTGCCACACAGGCACAGCACACCTGCCACACAGGCACAGCACACAGGCACAGCACACCTGCCACACAGGCACAGCAAACCTGCCACACAGTGCACCTGCCGCACAGGCACATCACACCTGCCACACAGGCACAGCACACAGGCACAGCACACCTGCCACACAGGCACAGCACACCTGCCACACAGCACACCTGCCACACAGGTTCAGCGCACCTGCCGCACAGGCACAGCGCACCTGCCGCACAGGCACAGCGCACCTGCCGCACAGGCACAGCGCACCTGCCACACAGGCACAGCGCACCTGCCACACAGGCACAGCGCACCTGCCGCACAGGCACAGCGCACCTGCCGCACAGGCACAGCACACCTGCCACACAGGCACAGCACACAGGCACAGCGCACCTGCCACACAGGCACAGCACACCTGCCACACAGGCACAGCACACAGGCACAGCACACCTGCCGCACAGCACACCTGCCGCACAGGCACAGCACACCTGCCACACAGGCACAGCACACCTGCCACACAGGCACAGCGCACCTGCCACACAGGCACAGCGCACCTGCCGCACAGGCACAGCGCACCTGCCGCACAGGCACAGCACACAGGCACAGCGCACCTGCCGCACAGGCACAGCACACCTGCCGCACAGGCACAGCGCACCTGCCACACAGGCACAGCGCACCTGCCGCACAGGCACAGCGCACCTGCCGCACAGGCACAGCGCACCTGCCGCACAGGCACAGCACACAGGCACAGCGCACCTGCCGCACAGGCACAGCACACCTGCCGCACAGGCACAGCGCACCTGCCGCACAGGCACAGCGCACCTGCCACACAGGCACAGCGCACCTGCCACACAGGCACAGCTGGAGAGCATGATGGGGAATCGGCGTCAATTACTGAGGGGTATTATATACTTTTAAAAAAAAGTCATTAATAATGTAAAAAAAAAAAAATCATTGTATTTTGGTCTTTTTTCTTACAGTCCTATTTGTAAGACATATTTGCCTCTAATGCAGCTTTCTTGTACAATTTGGAAGAAATATTTTTTCTTTTCTTCCTACCCAATTGCAATGAATTCGATTTTGGAATAAATATCCCAATGCAAAAAATGATCGGAGTAATTTTTAGAAACATTTTTTTTTTTTTATTATTATAATTATTATTATTATTTTAGTTGTGTTCATTTTTTTTTTTTTTTTTTAATTCAATATTCTTTGCCAACATTTAAATGAATTAGTAGGTTTAGTAAATAAACCCTTGAACTAATAATTGTCATTTTGAATCAACATTAGGGTGAAAAAAATATATGTTTTACTAAACATATCGATATTTTTCGATATTTTTCGATATTTTTCATTCGAGTTTTAGAAATGGATATGAATGACATTGAATCATTACAATTTTGCTAAATATTTGAACAGTTATTTTTCATACATTTTTGAACCAGTCCTTTTTAATAAGTATCTGAATAAACAAATGTGTCTATTATATATGAAATGTGTCTATTATATATTATATATTTAATAAGTATCTGAATAAACAAATGTGTCTATTATATATGAAATGTGTCTATTATATATTATATATTTAATAAGTATCTGAACAAATGTGTCTATTATATATGAAATGTGTCTATTATATATTATATATTTAATAAGTATCTGAATAAACAAATGTGTCTATTATATATGAAATGTGTCTATTATATATTATATATTTAATAAGTATCTGAATAAACAAATGTGTCTATTATATATGAAATGTGTCTATTATATATTATATATTTAATAAGTATCTGAATAAACAAATGTGTCTATTATATATGAAATGTGTCTATTATATATTATATATTTAATATATTTAATAAGTATCTGAATAAACAAATGTGTCTATTATATATGAAATGTGTCTATTATATATTATATATTTAATAAGTATCTGAATAAACAAATGTGTCTATTATATATGAAATGTGTCTATTATATATTATATATTTAATAAGTATCTGAATAAACAAATGTGTCTATTATATATGAAATGTGTCTATTATATATTATATATTTAATATATTTAATAAGTATCTGAATAAACAAATGTGTCTATTATATATGAAATCCTTTTTCAATATAGGTCAACTAATAATTATTTTTAAATAAACATTTGAATTTGTATTTATAATAAGAATATCATTTTTTTTTTTTTTAAATGTGAATATTTTTTCCCTGTGCGGGGAATCGAACCTGCAGTCTCAGCCGTCGGGGGGCGTCTCCGAAGGGGCGGAGCTCCTCTGCACTGGGGACCGCGCACTCCATGTATTCTGCGCTGAGCTGGTAGTGAGGGAGGAGGAGACGGAGCGTGCGCTCCAGAAGCCCCGCCCAGAACTCAGAGAGGGCGTCGGCCAGCCGGGAGGCCCCGCCTCCGGCGTAGAAAGCGCGCAGCTCGGAGTACAGGGCGCTGAAGAGGGCGGCGTTCTGAGAGTACGAGCGGCCGTACGAGAGCTCGAACATGGAGGAGAGAGAGCGCTCGGAGGAGGAGAGAAGAGCGAGGAAGAACTCTGCGGAGAGAGGGCGAATGGGGGGGGGGAAGGGTGAGGGGTTTGGAGTGAAAGAGAGAGAGATTGGGGGGTGGGGGAGAGAGAGAGAGAGATTGGGGGAGAGAGAGCAAGATTGGGGGCAAGAGAGAGAGATTGGGGAGGGGGAAAGCGAGAGAGGGGGAGAGAGAGAGAGAGAGAGATTGGGGGCAAGAGAAAGAGATTGGGGAGAGAGAGTGCGGGAGAGAGAGAGGGGGGGAGAGAGAGAGGGGGGAGAGAGAGGGGGGGAGAGAGAGAGGGGGAGAGAGAGAGAGGGGGAGAGAGAGAGAGGGGGAGAGAGAGAGAGGGGGAGAGAGAGGGGGAGAGAGAGGGGAGAGAGAGAGAAAGATTGGGGGCAAAAGAGAGATTGGGGGCAAGAGAGAGAGATTGGGGAGGGGGAAAGCGAGAGAGGGGGAGAGAGAGAGAGAGAGAGATTGGGGGCAAGAGAAAGAGATTGGGGAGAGAGAGTGCGGGAGAGAGAGAGGGGGGGAGAGAGAGAGGGGGGAGAGAGAGGGGGGAGAGAGAGAGGGGGAGAGAGAGAGAGGGGGAGAGAGAGAGAGGGGGAGAGAGAGGGGAGAGAGAGAGAAAGATTGGGGGCAAAAGAGAGATTGGGGGGGAGAGAGGGAGATGAGGGAGAGGGGGGAGAGAGAGAGGGGGAGAGAGAGGGGGGAGAGAGAGGAGAGAGGGGAAAGAGAGAGTAAGAGGGGTGAGAAGGCGAGAGGAAGACAGGGCCTTACACACTCACCATGAAACCTCTTCCTGCCCCCATTAAATACCCCTGCGGGGTAGCTGACGCTCTCGTTCACTATGCGGTTGAGGTCTCGCACACTCTCTTCGCTCAGACGCTGCTCCGTCTCACTGGGGCAGCAAGTGTACTCCTGGGGGCAGATACGGAGGTGCTCACCTGCGGAGGGGGGTGAGAGAGGCTGTTATTACCCCTCAAGGGGGCAAATACAGAGGCTGGGAGAGAGGGGTTAATACCCTAGGAGGGGACGAGAGAGATCCCAGGGCACTGATACACACAGGCAGTATATAGGTTCAGGCAGTACTGTATATAGGTACACAGGCAGTATATAGGTTCAGGCAGTAATGTATATAGGTACACACAGGCAGCAGTGTATACATTCACACTGGTAGTATATATATATCCGAGTATTATATAGGTGCACACAGGCAGTATATGCATCCATGTTCAGGCAGTATACGGGCTCACAGAGACAGTATATAGGTATGCACAGTTAGATTCAGGCAGTAACTGTATATAGGCACACACATGCAGTATATACATTCAGGAAGTATACAGGTACATACAGGCAGTATATAGATTCAGGCAGTGCACACGCAGTATATAGGCACACACAGCCAGGCAGTATACATTCAGGCAGTAACTGTATATAGGCACACACAAGCAGTATATACATTCAGGCAGTAACTGTATGTAGTACACACAGGCAGTATATACATTCAGGCAGTAACTGTATGTAGTACACACAGGCAGTATATACATTCAGGCAGTAACTGTATATAGTACACACAGGCAGTATATACATTCAGGCAGTAACTGTATTTAGTACACACAGGCAGTATATACATTCAGGCAGTAACTGTATATAGTACACACAGGCAGTATATACATTCAGGCAGTAACTGTATATAGTACACACAGGCAGTATATACATTCAGGCAGTAACTGTATATAGTACACACAGGCAGTACATACATTCAGGCAGTAACTGTATATAGTACACACAGGCAGTGTATACATTCAGGCAGTAACTGTATATAGTACACACAGGCAGTATATACATTCAGGCAGTAACTGTATGTAGTACACACAGGCAGTATATACATTCAGGCAGTAACTGTATGTAGTACACACAGGCAGTATATACATTCAGGCAGTAACTGTATATAGTACACACAGGCAGTATATACATTCAGGCAGTAACTGTATATAGTACACACGGGCAGTATATACATTCAGGCAGTAACTGTATATAGTACACACAGGCAGTATATACATTCAGGCAGTAACTGTATATAGTACACACAGGCAGTGCATACATTCAGGCAGTAACTGTATATAGTTCACACAGGCAGTATATGCATTCAGGCAGTAACTGTATATAGTACACACACACACGCACACACACACAGAGACATCCCTGCTCAGCCTGCTGAATCAGTTAAACTTCGCAGTGCGGGGTTGTCAGGGTTAAAACATACTGAATAGCACAGGAGAGGGAAGTCCCTAATTGACGCACGCTCCTCTACTGATAATTACACAATAAATACATTTTATTACAGAAACAAACTATCTACAACACGAGGATCGGACGATGCTGATCGAGCGCTGGAGTATCAGCGGGCTCGTTACTCAGCGTGTAAGGTAATATCGGAAACCTGCACCACAAGGGACCCTATCACTCGTAGCTTATCACGATCAGGATCCCGCTACCGATGTATATATAGTGTGAGATCATATACAGGGCACGATGGTAACTCGCCATATTAAAGTGTTCTGTCCGGGTGTGACGCGGGGAAGGACAGGCGCGCGTTAGCTGTGCGCCACCACGGTATATGCACCCGCCTCCCCGCCTCCGGAAACTATACTGCGCCAAATGGTTAGTGCTGACGTGTGATCCCGTACTCGCAGCCAATCGTGTGACTGTTAGCACACTACTCCTGGGAGTATCTCAGCACACTACTCCTGGGAGTATCTCAGTGTTACTACACGGCAGGTAACGAATATGGCAAGCAGCATCATTACTGCTGGAGTAGTGGCTGCCTTGCGTGGCTCACATCACAGGGTAACTTTGCTCTGACGTACCACGTCTTAACCATACAAAGGAATTAGAGACAGACGTTGGACTTCGGTGTTACCATTAACACGTACAGACGCTGCCTTGTGCGCTAGATGTAGAGTAGCCGGAGTACGCATGCGCGGATATTAATCTTGGAGCACGCATGCGCGGATATTAATCTTGGAGCACGCATGCGCGGATATTAATCTTGGAGCACGCATGCGCGGATATTAATCTTGGAGCACGCATGCGCGGATATTAATCTTGGAGCACGCATGCGCGGATATTAATCTTGCAGCGCATGTATATGGAATCCTATCGGGTGCTGATAGTACAAACCCCCCACTGCCAAAGCAGACGTCCCTCTCTGACCAATCGTGGCCCAGCAGAGCTATCTGTGGGGGATGGGCTGGGTATAGAATTCTCCTGTGTTGTCTGTACCCCCCACCTGGCGATCTATACGAGAGCCCGGCTGTATACAGAACGCATTACCGTCTTCAATGGTGCCCGACTTATTCCAAACCTGCAAGCACAGCAGTCAAGTTCTGACAACACAAAGCTGGCTCGGGTTGCCTGGCATGGGGATATGACGTCACCTGTACGTCATGAGCGCGACGGAGGCCGCGGTTTCAGGTTTAGAG
The DNA here is from genome assembly GCF_040206685.1 of Ascaphus truei. Taxonomy (NCBI): domain Eukaryota; kingdom Metazoa; phylum Chordata; class Amphibia; order Anura; family Ascaphidae; genus Ascaphus; species Ascaphus truei. Next base: position 193,834 of record NW_027456926.1, read on the forward strand.
AGATAATCGGTGACTCGTTCTTCACAGCGTAGAATTTGCGCCTTAGAAAGTTCAACTATGATGGGGGGGCCATCTCAGTCGAGACAGCTCTATGCACTGTAAGTCTTACAGGGCAAACCGTTTGGTAGCCAGCGGCGCACCGTGAGCGCGCTTACGAGTGAAAGCGACCATGTATGTATGATCGGGTTACCCTACAGGGGACACACGCTACAGTAAGGGGAATCATACTGCTCAATTGCTGATAACATGAGCTATTCATGTGCATCTCTGTGACAAGGATATTTGGCGGTGTACAACAAAAGACAGGGGTGCCCAATGCTACATCCAGTTGACAAAACATATATGGTAATAAAGTATAACGTTTAAATACTTCAATAATAATAATAATTACTTGGTTATTTAGTTAAACCCTTTGGCCAAAGCGTCATAAGCCTGCATACCAAACGTCAAGGTATAACCAAAATAATGCAGGTCCTACACTAACTACACTGTGAACCCTCCCCTTTTACCTCTGTATGAGGGGAACGAAACCCTAGTAAGTCCTGTTCTTGCAGCAAAGTGAAAAGACCTCCCAAGTTAAAAAGGGTGAGGAGGAGCGAGCTCTGGGATGAGGTGCCACCTAACCTCCATACAACTGCAACCAGTCAGACATTGATTAACACACATACTGTTTGTATCCATCATTATGAGCAAGCTAACCTGAGTGGTGGCCCATGCCAGCCAACCCGAGCCAGCTTTGTGTTGTCAGAACTTGACTGCTGTGCTTGCAGGTTTGGAATAAGTCGGGCACCATTGAAGACGGTAATGCGTTCTGTATACAGCCAGGCGCTCGTATAGATCGCCAGGTGGGGGGTACAGACAACACAGGAGAAGTCTATACCCAGCCCATCCCCCACAGATAGCTCTGCTGGGCCACGATTGGTCAGAGAGGGACGTCTGCTTTTGCAGTGGGGGGGTTTGTACTATCAGCACCCGATAGAATTCCATATACATGCGCTCCAAGATTAATATCCGCGCATGCGTGCTCCAAGATTAATATCCGCGCATGCGTGCTCCAAGATTAATATCCGCGCATGCGTGCTCCAAGATTAATATCCGCGCATGCGTGCTCCACGATTAATATCCGCGCATGCGTGCTCCACGATTAATATCCGCGCATGCGTGCTCCACGATTAATATCCGCGCATGCGTGCTCCACGATTAATATCCGCGCATGCGTGCTCCACGATTAATATCCGCGCATGCGTGCTCCACGATTAATATCCGCGCATGCGTGCTCCGGCTACTCTACGTCTAGCGCACAAGGCAGCGTCTGTACGTGTTAATGGTAACACCGAAGTCCAACGTCTGTCTCTAATTCCTTTGTATGGTTAAGACGTGGTACGTCAGAGCAAAGTTACCCTGTGACGCGGGCCACGACAGGCAGCCACTACTCCAGCAGTAATGATGCTGCTTGCCATATTCGTTACCTGCCGTGTAGTAACACTGAGATACTCCCAGGAGTAGTGTGCTGAGATACTCCCAGGAGTAGTGTGCTGAGATACTCCCAGGAGTAGTGTGCTAACAGTCACACGATTGGCTGCGAGTACGGGATCACACGTCAGCACTAACCATTTGGCGCAGTATAGTTTCCGAAGGCGGGGAGGCGGGTGCATATATAACGTAGCGGCGCACAGCTAACGCGCGCCTGTCCTTCCCCGCGTCACACCCGGACAGAACACTTTAATATGGCGAGTTACCATCGTGCCCTGTATATGATCTCACACTATATACATAGGTCGCGGGATCCTGATCGTGATAAGCTACGAGTGATAGGGTCCCTTGTGGTGCAGGTTTCCGATATTACCTTACACGCTGAGTAACGAGCCCGCTGATACTCCAGCGCGCGATCAGCATCGTCCGATCCTCGTGTTGTAGATAGTTTGTTTCTGTAACAAAATGTATTTATTGTGTAATTATCAGTAGAGGAGCGTGCGTCAATTAGGGCCTTCCCTCTTCTGCGCTATTCAGTAACTGTATATAGGCACACACAGGCAGTATATACACTCAGGCCGTAGCTGTATATAGGCACAAACAGGCAGTATATACACATTGAGGCTGTAGCTGTATATACGCACACACATGCAGTATATACACATTGAGGAAGTGTACAGGTAAACACAGGGGGTACATAGGTATGCACAGGTAGTAAATAGATGCAGGCCGTATATACATTGAGAAAGTATAAAAGGTACGCACAGGCAGTATATAGGTACACACATGCAGTATATACATTCAGGAAGTATACAGATACACACATGCAGTATATATATATTCAGGCACACATGCAGTATATATATATTCAGGCAGTAACTGTATATAGGTACACACATGCAGTATATATATTCAGGCAGTAACTGTATATAGGTACAAACATGCAGTATATACATTCAAGAAGTATACAGGTACACACAGGGGGTACATAGGTATGCACAGGTAACAAATAGATGCAGGCAGTATATAATTAAGAATGTATAAAAGGTACAGAGGCAGTATATACATTCAGGCAGTATATAGGTACACACATGCAGTATATACATTGAGGAAGTATACAGGTACACACAGGGGGTACATAGGTATGCACAGGCAGTAAATAGATGCAGGCAGTATATACATTGAGGAAGTATAAAGGTACACACAGGCAGTATATAGGGGCACATGCTATATATCCATAGACCCCCATGCGTTGTGTATAAGACGCTTTTATGACCATCCTGTACCAGATATGGGGGATCTGACCCCCGGTGTCCCCCCCAGGCCCCTCTCCCTCAGTTCCCGGGAGGTCTCCGCGCAGCTCCGGGTCTCGGGGTCTCCGGTAGAGGCCCCCGGTAGCAGCGCGAGGAGGAGGGTGCAGCTCAGCCGCAGGAGGTCCATTCGGGAGCGGAGTGGGTGGGGAGGGCGGGGGAAGAGACGGCCTGGGAGGGGAGGAAGGTTGAGGAGGGGGGGTGTCCGGTGCAGGCGGTGGGGGGGGGAGAGGTGGCGGGGGACACGGGGAGAGCGCACAGACAGCGGAGCAGCGATCAGCTGGGGCGGACAAAGGGGGAGGGAGGAGCCGCGGGGTCCTAGTGCCGCCGGCTGCGCTGTGTGTGTGTAGGGGGGAGTGTGCTATATACAGCCTGGCTGTGCCATGTATATACATACATCACGCATACGTCATGCCCTGCCCTGGTGTGTGTGTGTGCAGTCACAGAGGGGTGTGTGCTATACTGTTTGTATACATTATCCTACTGTGTGTATGTGTGTATATATCATTTATCACCACTCTTATTACACTGCATGTATATAGATAGAAGTGTGTGTATAATATATATATATTTTAGAGGAGAACTCTGGAAAGCTTGACCTATGACATAAATTGTTAGTCCAAATAAAAATGGTATCACCCAATACTGAAGTACTCATTTATTCTGCACATATATATATATATATATATATATACAAACACACACTTATATTACATATTTATATCGGGGAATGTATCGCCACTCGTTACACTGCATGTATATAGATAGAAGTGCGTGTATAATATATATATATATATACAAACACACACTTATATTACATATTTATATCGGGGAATGTATCGCCACTCGTTACACTGCATGTATATAGATAGAAGTGCGTGTATAATATATATATATATATACAAACACACACTTATATTACATATTTATATCGGGGAATGTATCGCCACTCGTTACACTGCATGTATATAGATAGAAGTGCGTGTATAATATATATATATATATATACAAACACACACTTATATTACATATTTATATCGGGGAATGTATCGCCACTCGTTACACTGCATGTATATAGATAGAAGTGCGTGTATAATATATATATATATATACAAACACACACTTATATTACATATTTATATCGGGGAATGTATCGCCACTCGTTACACTGCATGTATATAGATAGAAGTGCGTGTATAATATATATATATATATACAAACACACACTTATATTACATATTTATATCGGGGAATGTATCGCCACTCGTTACACTGCATGTATATAGATAGAAATGAGTATATAGATACTGTATAATATATACTGCACAGTCCCCTCTCTCTCTCACATCGTGTCACAGCTGTCTCTGTGCTGGGGATGTCTCGGATATGTCCCTTAAGAGACATTAGAGGACAGGAGCAGCTGTTAGATCCCCCTCTGCCTCACCCCCCTACCACTCACTCACTGAGAGGCAGATGTCCAGAGACAGGCAGCAGTCTCACTCATTCGGAGGGCAGTCTCACTCATTCGGAGGGCAGTCACTCATTCGGAGGGCAGTCTCACTCATTCGCAGGGCAGTCACTCATTCGGACGGCAGTCACTCATTCGGAGGGCAGTTTCACTCTTTCAGACGGCAGTCTCGCACACTGGGGTCCAGTCTCACTCATTCAGAGGGCAGTCTCGCACACTGGGGCCCAGTCTCACTCATTTGGAGGGCAGTCTCACACACTGGGGTCCAGTCTCACTCATTCAGAGGGCAGTCTCGCACACTGGGGTCCAGTCTCACTCATTCGGAGGGCAGTCTCACACACTGGGGTCCAGTCTCACTCATTCGGAGGGCAGTCTCACTCATTCGGAGGGCAGTCTCACTCATTCAGAGGGCAGTCTCGCACACGGGGGTCCAGTCTCACTCATTCAGAGGGCAGTCTCACACACTGGGGTCCAGTCTCACTCATTGGAGGGCAGTCTCACACACTGGGGTCCAGTCTCACTCATTCGGAGGGCAGTCTCACACACTGGGGTCCAGTCTCACTCATTGGAGGGCAGTCTCACACACTGGGGTCCAGTCTCACTCATTCGGAGGGCAGTCTCACACACTGGGGTCCAGTCTCACTCATTCGGAGGGCAGTCTCACACACTGGGGTCCAGTCTCACTCATTCGGAGGGCAGTCTCACACACTGGGGCCCAGTCTCACTCATTCGGAGGGCAGTCTCACACACTGGGGTCCAGTCTCACTCATTCGGAGGGCAGTCTCGCACACTGGGGTCCAGTCTCACTCATTCGGAGGGCAGTCTCACACACTGGGGTCCAGTCTCACTCATTTGGAGGGCAGTCTCGCACACTGGGGTCCAGTCTCACACATTGGAGGGCAGTCTCACACACTGGGGTCCAGTCTCACACATTGGAGGGCAGTTTCGCACACTGGGGTCCAGTCACACTCATTGGAGGGCAGTCTCGCACACTGGGGTCCAGTCTCACACATTGGAGGGCAGTCTCGCACACTGGGGTCCAGTCTCACTCATTGGAGGGCAGTCTCGCACACTGGGGTCCAGTCTCACACATTGGAGGGCAGTCTCACACACTGGGGTCCAGTCTCACACATTGGAGGGCAGTCTCGTACACTGGGGTCCAGTCACACTCATTGGAGGGCAGTCTCACACACTGGGGTCCAGTCTCACACATTGGAGGGCAGTCTCACTCATTCGGAGTAGAAATCCTTGGATTGCAGCGGTGCACAGCAAAGTGAGTGAGAGGGGACCAGCAAGGTGTGGGTTAAAAAATATTGTTTATTGAAATCACATGGTAACGGGGACAGACGCTCTGACGCGTTTCGGACAGAAATTGTCCTTTATCAAAGAGCTTATTCGCGTCATTCCCCCTTACAGTCTTATAGTGAACTCCCCGCCCACCTACGTCACCGCGCTGCGTGGTTTTGGCGCCGAAAAACGCTAGAATCGCCGAGATATAATCTCATTGGTCAGGACTATCAGCCAATGGAACAGCTCAGTGCCATAGGTGTGCAGTAAGGGGAGGGGAATGACGCGCTCCTCTCACCAGCACGCAAACCCTTCCACTGACACAGATGGCAACGCTGCCTAGTAACACTCATCAATCCCCTAATATAAACATTAAGCCTCTTCGTAGAGGTACATTAACGAATGTAGGAGCGTGTGAACAAGTGGGCGGGCGGGGAGGGAGGGGGGAGGGGGTAAGAGGGGGGGGGGGGTATGGGACAGGGAATGGGGAACAAAGACTGTTGAAAGGGAGGAAGAAAAATCAAATCAAGTCAGTATAACAAAATATACTAAACTAAAAGAATAATATTAAAAACAAGAACAGCATATTTGGCAAAAAAATTAAAAACAGATAACAATTAATCTGCGAATCTAAACCTGAAATGGAGGTGATAAGTTGTAGGACAATGTAAAACCATAACTCCTTACAAGTGACTATGAGTCTATAAATCTTATATCAATGAGTTAATACAAAAACATTTGTTCCCCCCCATATACCATTATTTGGAAGTATTGTCAGATGAACGGACAAAAAACAGGTATGAAATATAAGGTAATAATTTGAAACATATATCAAAATCATAATGAGTATTATGGTCGAGAGCGAGCAGCAATTCTTTCGAAGACTTTGTTTAACTTGTGAAACACCAAATTTTGATAACCTTGTTAGACATATATAAAGCAAGTAGAGAGATGTATGTTCTTCACTATTTATATGCAACAAACAAATGTATATGAGAACAAATATCTATTTCAAAAAGTGTTTGAGTTCCCAGTCCTGGTTCATGCCCCTGGGTGCCAATGTCCCAAGGGCATAAATCCAGAACATCTCCCTACAATTCAACGATGCCTCTCTATGTCCTCCCCTAGGGTGTACAGGGGTGTTTTCTATTGCACTATATGTAAATGTAGTGATTGATCCCAAGGGGCATGTGTTGAAATGACGGGCTACATGTATATCACTCATTCGGAGGGCAGTCTCACACATTCGAGGGCAATTTCACACATTGGAGGGCAGTCTCACACATTGTTGTCCAGTCTCACACATTAGAGGGCAGTCTCACACATTGGGGTCCAGTCTCACTCATTCGGAGGGCAGTCTCACACATTCGGAGGGCAGTCTCACACATTGGAGGGCAATTTCACACATTGGAGGGCAGTCTCACGCATTCGGAGGGCAGTCTCACACATTGGAGGGCAGTCTCACACATTGGAGGGCAGTCTCACACATTGTTGTCCAGTCTCACACATTGGAGGGCAATCTCGCACATTGGGGTCCAGTCTCACTCATTCGGAGGGCAGTCTCACTCATTCAGAGGGCAGTCTCACACATTGGAGGGCAATTTCACACATTGGGGGGCAGTCTCACTCATTTGGAGGGCAGTCTCACACATTCGGAGGGCAGTCTCACTCATTCGGAGGGCAGTCTCACACATTGGAGGGCAATTTCACAGATTGGAGGGCAGTCTCACACATTGTTGTCCAGTCTCACACATTGGGGTCCAGTCTCACTCATTCGGAGGGCAGTCTCACACATTCGGAGGGCAGTCTCACTCATTCGGAGGGCAGTCTCACACATTCGGAGGGCAGTCTCACACATTCGGAGGGCAGTCTCACACATTCGGAGGGCAGTCTCACACATTCGGAGGGCAATTTCACACATTGGAGGGCAGTCTCACACATTGTTGTCCAGTCTCACACATTGGGGTCCAGTCTCACACATTCGGAGGGCAGTCTCACACATTCGGAGGGCAGTCTCACACATTGGAGGGCAGTCTCACTCATTCGGAGGGCAGTCTCACACATTCGGAGGGCAGTCTCACTCATTCGGAGGGCAGTCTCACTCATTCGGAGGGCAGTCTCACACATTGGAGGGCAATTTCACACATTGGAGGGCAGTCTCACACATTGGAGGGCAGTCTCGCACATTGGGGTCCAGTCTCACTCATTCGGAGGGCAGTCTCACTCATTGGAGGGCAATTTCACACATTGGAGGGCAGTCTCACTCATTCGGAGGGCAGTCTCACTCATTTGGAGGGCAGTCTCACACATTGGAGGGCAATTTCACACATTGGAGGGCAGTCTCACACATTGTTGTCCAGTCTCACACATTAGAGGGCAGTCTCGCACATTGGGGTCCAGTCTCACTCATTCGGAGGGCAGTCTCACACATTCGGAGGGCAATTTCACACATTGGAGGGCAGTCTCACACATTGTTGTCCAGTCTCACACATTGGGGTCCAGTCTCACACATTCGGAGGGCAGTCTCACACATTCGGAGGGCAGTCTCACACATTGGAGGGCAGTCTCACTCATTCGGAGGGCAGTCTCACACATTCGGAGGGCAGTCTCACTCATTCGGAGGGCAGTCTCACTCATTCGGAGGGCAGTCTCACACATTGGAGGGCAATTTCACACATTGGAGGGCAGTCTCACACATTGGAGGGCAGTCTCGCACATTGGGGTCCAGTCTCACTCATTCGGAGGGCAGTCTCACTCATTGGAGGGCAATTTCACACATTGGAGGGCAGTCTCACTCATTCGGAGGGCAGTCTCACTCATTTGGAGGGCAGTCTCACACATTGGAGGGCAATTTCACACATTGGAGGGCAGTCTCACACATTGTTGTCCAGTCTCACACATTAGAGGGCAGTCTCGCACATTGGGGTCCAGTTTCACTCATTCGGAGGGCAGTCTCACTCATTCGTAGGGCAATTTCACACATTGGAGGGCAGTCTCACACACTGGGGTCCAGTCTCACACATTCGGAGGGCAATTTCACACATTGTTTTACAGTCTCACACATTGGAGGGCAGTCTCACTCATTCGGAGGGCAGTCTCACTCATTCGGGGGGCAGTCTCACTCATTCGGGGGGCAGTCTCGCACAATGGGGTCCAGTCTCACACATTCGGAGGGCAGTCTCACACATTTGGAGGGCAGTCTCACACATTGGAGGGCAGTCTCACACATTCGGAGGGCAGTCTCACACATTGGAGGGCAGTCTCACACATTCGGAGGGCAGTCTCACACATTGGAAGACAGTCTTACTAATTTGGAGCACAGTCTTGTCTCACTCATTGGGAGGATAGTCTTGTGCTGTCCGACTCATTCAGGGGCCGTATCACTTATTGGAGGGCAGTCTCATTCATTGGTGGGCCGTATCACTTATTGGATGGGGCAGTCTCATTCATTGGTGGGCCGTATCACTTATTGGAGGGCAGTCTCATTCATTGGTGGGCCGTATCACTTATTGGATGGGGCAGTCTCATTCATTGGTGGGCCGTATCACTTATTGGAGGGCAGTCTCATTCATTGGTGGGCTGTATCACTTATTGGATGGGGCAGTCTCATTCAATGGTGGGCCGTATCACTTATTGGATAGGACAGTCTCATTCATTGGTGGGCCGTATCACTTATTGGATGGGGCTGTCTCATTCATTGGTGGGCCGTATCACTTATTGTAGGACAGTCTCATTCATTGGTGGGCCATATCACTTATTGGATGGGGCTGTCTCATTCATTGGTGGGCCGTATCACTTATTGGAGGGCAGTCTCATTCATTGGTGGGCCGTATCACTTATTGGATGGGACAGTCTCATTCATTGGTGGGCCGTATCACTTATTGGAGGGCAGTCTCATTCATTGGTGGGCCGTATCACTTATTGGATGGGCAGTCTCATTCATTGGTGGGTCATATCACTTATTGTAGGACAGTCTCATTCATTGGTGGGCCGTATCACTTATTGGATGGGGCTGTCTCATTCATTGGTGGGCCGTATCACTTATTGGAGGGCAGTCTCATTCATTGGTGGGCCGTATCACTTATTGGATGGGACAGTCTCATTCATTGGTGGGCCGTATCACTTATTGGATGGGCAGTCTCATTCATTGGTGGGCCGTATCACTTATTGGATGGGGCAGTCTCATTCATTGGTGGGCCGTATCACTTATTGGATGGGCAGTCTAATTCATTGGTGGGTCATATCACTTATTGGAGGGCAGTCTCATTCATTGGTGGGCCGTATCACTTATTGGATGGGGCTGTCTCATTCATTGGTGGGCCGTATCACTTATTGTAGGACAGTCTCATTCATTGGTGGGCCGTATCACTTATTGGAGGGCAGTCTCACTCATTGGTGGGCCGTATCACTTATTGGATGGGGCTGTCTCATTCATTGGTGGGCCGTATCACTTATTGGAGGGCAGTCTCATTCATTGGTGGGCCGTATCACTTATTGGATGGGGCAGTCTCATTCATTGGTGGGCCGTATCACTTATTGGATGGGACAGTCTCATTCATTGGTGGGCCGTATCACTTATTGGAGGGCTGTCTCATTCATTGGTGGGCCGTATCACTTATTGGAGGGCAGTCTCATTCATTGGTGGGCCGTATCACTTATTGGATGGGGCTGTCTCATTCATTGGTGGGCCGTATCACTTATTGGATGGGCAGTCTCATTCATTGGTGGGCCGTATCACTTATTGGATGGGGCTGTCTCATTCATTGGTGGGCCGTATCACTTATTGGATGGGACAGTCTCATTCATTGGTGGGCCGTATCACTTATTGGATGGGCAGTCTCATTCATTGGTGGGCCGTATCACTTATTGGATGGGGCAGTCTCATTCATTGGTGGGCCGTATCACTTATTGGATGGGCAGTCTCATTCATTGGTGGGTCATATCACTTATTGGAGGGCAGTCTCATTCATTGGTGGGCCGTATCACTTATTGAATGGGGCTGTCTCATTCATTGGTGGGCCGTATCACTTATTGTAGGACAGTCTCATTCATTGGTGGGCCGTATCACTTATTGGATGGGGCTGTCTCATTCATTGGTGGGCCGTATCACTTATTGGAGGGCAGTCTCATTCATTGGTGGGCCGTATCACTTATTGGATGGGACAGTCTCATTCATTGGTGGGCCGTATCACTTATTGGAGGGCAGTCTCATTCATTGGTGGGCCGTATCACTTATTGGATGGGGCAGTCTCATTCATTGGTGGGCCGTATCACTTATTGGATGGGGCAGTCTCATTCATTGGTGGGCCGTATAACTTATTGGATGGGCAGTCTCATTCATTGGTGGTCCGTATCACTTATTGGAGGACAGTCTCATTCATTGGTGGGCCGTATCACTTATTGGAGGGCAGTCTCACTCATTGGTGGGCCGTATCACTTATTGGATGGGGCAGTCTCATTCATTGGTGGGCCGTATCACTTATTGGAGGACAGTCTCATTCATTGGTGGGCCGTATCACTTATTGGAGGGCAGTCTCACTCATTGGTGGGCCGTATCACTTATTGGATGGGGCAGTCTCATTCATTGGTGGTCCGTATCACTTATTGGAGGACAGTCTCATTCATTGGTGGGCCGTATCACTTATTGGATGGGGCAGTCTCATTCATTGGTGGTCCGTATCACTTATTGGAGGACAGTCTCATTCATTCGTGGCCGTATCACTTATTGGAGGACAGTCTCATTCATTGGTGGGCCGTATCACTTATTGGATGGGACAGTCTCATTCATTGGTGGGCCGTATCACTTATTGGATGGCTGTCTCATTCATTGGTGGTCCGTATCACTTATTGGATGGGGCAGTCTCATTCATTGGCGGGCCGTATCACTTATTGGAGGACAGTCTCATTCATTGGTGGGCCGTATCACTTATTGGATGGGCAGTCTCATTCATTGGTGGGCCGTATCACTTATTGGATGGGCAGTCTCATTCATTGGTGGGGCCGTATCACTTATTGGAGGGCAGTCTCATTCATTGGTGGGCCAGATCCCCCCCGTTCCCATTCTCCTCCCCCCTTCCTCCTCCCCCCCCTTTTCTCCTTCCCCCCTTTTCTCCTTCCCCCCTTTCACCTTCCCCCCCCTTTTCTCCTCCTCCACCCCCCCCTTTCTCTCCTCCTCCTCCCCCCCCTTTTCTCCTCCTCCCCCCCCCTTTTCTCCTCATCCACCCCCCCTTTTCTCCTCCTCCCCCCCTTTTCTCCTCCTCCTCCCCCCCTTTTCTCCTCCTCCTCCCCCCCCTTTTCTCCTCCTCCCCCCCCTTTTCTCCTCCTCCTCCCCCCCTTTTCTCCTCCTCCCCCCCCCCCTTTTCGCCTCCTCCTCCCCCCCCCCTTTTCGCCTCCTCCTCCCCCCCCCCTTTTCGCCTCCTCCTCCCCCCCCCTTTTCGCCTCCTCCTCCCCCCCCCCTTTTCGCCTCCCTCCTCCCCCCCCCCTTTTCGCCTCCTCCCCCCCTTTTCGCCTCCTCCCCCCCCCCCTTTTCTCCTCCTCCCTCCCCCCCCCCTTTTCTCCTCCTCCCCCCCCCTTTTCTCCTCCTTCCCCCCCCCTTTTCTCCTCCTCCCCCCCCTTTTCTCCTCCTCCCCCCCCCCCCTTTTCTCTCTTGCAGCTGAGACGACAGAGGTGGCGCCGGATGTGGCCCGCAATGCGCTCACACCTTCCCGCCGACAACCAACATGGCGGCGTTGCCTCCCGCAGTGCCAGCCCCCATCCGGCTATTGATTGGCTCACGCCGCGGCCGCGTGGGCAGGTCTCGGAGCGCCGCTTGTGATTGGGCGGTGGGCGGAGCTTCACAGTTTCCCGCCACAGAGACTCCAGGGTCGCGGCGGGGTCACGGCAGCGCGCGGGAGAGAAAAGGCGGGAAACGAGAGCTGCAGGGAACAGGTGCGGGAGGTGCACCGGGGTCTGCTTGTGATACACACGCGCTCACCCCTATGTAATGTGTATGTGTGATAGTTACACTGACCCACCCTATGTAATGTGTATGTGTGATAGTTACACTGACCCACCCTATGTAATGTGTATGTGTGATAGTTACACTGACCCACCCTATGTAATGTGTATGTGTGATAGTTACACTGACCCACCCTATGTAATGTGTATGTGTGATAGTTACACTGACCCACCCTATGTAATGTGTATGTGTGATAGTTACACTGACCCACCCTATGTAATGTGTATGTGTGATAGTTACACTGACCCACCCTATGTAATGTGTATGTGTGATAGTTACACTGACCCACCCTATGTAATGTGTATGTGTGATAGTTACACTGACCCACCCTATGTAATGTGTATGTGTGATACACTCGCTCACCCTATGTAATGTGTATGTGTGATAGTTACACTGACCCACCCCTATGTAATGTGTATGTGTGATAGTTACACTGACCCACCCTATGTAATGTGTATGTGTGATAGTTACACTGACCCACCCTATGTAATGTGTATGTGTGATAGTTACACTGACCCACCCTATGTAATGTGTATGTGTGATACACACTCGCTCACCCTATGTAATGTGTATGTGTGATAGTTACACTGACCCACCCTATGTAATGTGTATGTGTGATAGTTACACTGACCCACCCTATGTAATGTGTATGTGTGATAGTTACACTGACCCACCCTATGTAATGTGTGTGATAGTTACACTGACCCACCCTATGTAATGTGTGTGATAGTTACACTGACCCACCCTATATAATGTGTGTGATAGTTACACTCACCCACACACCCTATATATAGTTACACCCACTCACCCCTATATAATGTGTGTGATAGTTACACTCACCCACACACCCTATATATAGTTACACCCACTCACCCCTATATAATGTGTGTGATAGTTACTCACCCTATATATAGTGACACCCACTCAACCCTATATAATGTGTGTGATAGTTACACTCACCCACACACCCTATATATAGTTACACCCACTCACCCCTATATAATGTGTGTGATAGTTACTCACCCTATATATAGTGACACCCACTCAACCCTATATAATGTGTGTGATAGTTACACTCACCCACACACCCTATATATAGTTACACCCACTCACCCTATATATATAGTTACACTCACTCACCCACCCTATATTATGTGTGTGATCGTTACACACACACCCACCCTATATTATGTATGTAATAGTTACTTGCCCTATATAATGTGTGTGATAGTTACACACACTCACCCACCCTATATTATGTATGTAATAGTTACTCGCCCTATATAATGTGTGTGATAGTTACAATCACCCTATATAATGTGTTTGATAGTTACACTCACCCACCCACCCTCTATAATGTGTGTGATAGTTACACTCACCCACTATATAATGTGAGTAATAGTTACTCACTCACTCACCCACTCACTATATAATGTGTGTGATAGTTACATCCACTCACTGTATGTAAAACACCATACACATAACATAACACATATATATATATATATATATATATATATATATATATATATATATATATATATATACACACACATATATATTATTCTTAGAACAGACATATTTATATACTGTGTGTTCACCACTTAGATTGTAAGCTCTTTGGGGGAGGGACTCACTTTCCTATTGTCTTATGTCTGAAGCACTTATTCCCATTGTGTGTATAATATGTCCCGTGTATTGAAAGCGCTATGCACCTGGATGAATATATAGCAATGAATCCAGAATGAATTCAGAACAGCGTACAGAAGAACCTAAGTGTGTGTGATATATATCTCTACTTGTGTGCACACGAGTCGAGATATAATTAGGTTTTCCTAACCGTGTTGTTCCTTCTCTACACACATATATACATGCACATGTACACATATCACACATAATATATATGTATCTTTAGGAAGGAAAGGTATACAGGGATATACCAAATAAGTTTACATGGGAAGGATGTTGATCCAGGGATTATTCTGATTGCCAATATTTGGAGTCAGGAAGGAATGTATTTTCCCCTTATGAGATATCATTGGATGATATGTCACTGGGGTTTGTGTTTTCCTTCCTCTGGATCAATGTACTCTAAGTACGGATATAGGATAACGTATCTGTTGTCTAAATATAACATAGGATGAACTTGATGGACGCATGTCTTTTTTAAACCTCATCTACTATGTAACTATATATACACACACATACATATGACACACACACGCGCGCGCACACACACACACACACACACACACACACACACACACACACACACACACACACACACGTATTGACTCCCCTCCTCCCTCTCTCTCAGCAGGATGCCTGGCCCAATAGGACTCACCCCGGTGTCACATCGTGTCACTCGCAGCTCCTCCTCCTCCTCCTCCTTCGAGATGTCACCTCGTGTCACCCGCTCACGGACCTCCTCCGTGGGACCCACCGCCAAGATACCGGGGGAGGGAGAGACCCCCAGGGCAGGGGAGCAGAGGGACACAGTGTCACTAATGTGAGGGGGCACGGAGTGTATCGAGAGCCAGAGTCCCTAATGTGTGGGGGCACAAAGTGTGTGTGTGTGTATATAGAGAGAGAGAGGGAGTCACTAATGTGTTAGGACACTGTGTGTGTGTGTCTCCCCACTGCTGGATGAAGCCTCCCCAGTGATCCTCCAGGTCCTGCGGTTACAGCCTCTCTTCTCCACGTCGCTCCCACACATTCCCTCATCCCATCCTCTCCAGCCCGTGTCTCCCCACTGCTGGATGAAGCCTCCCCAGTGATCTCCCAGGTCCTGCGGTTACAGCCTCTTCTCCACGTCGCTCCCACACATTCCCTCATCTCATCCTCTCCAGCCCGTGTCTCCCCACTGCTGGATGAAGTCTCCCCAGTGATCTCCCAGGTCCTGCGGTTACAGCCTCTCTTCCCCACGTCGCTCCCACACATTCCCTCATCCCATCCTCCCCAGCCCGTGTCTCCCCACTGCTGGATGAAGCCTCCCCAGTGATCCCCCAGGTCCTGCGGTTACAGCCTCTTCTCCACGTCGCTCCCACACATTCCCTCATCCCATCCTCTCCAGCCCGTGTCTCCCCACTGCTGGATGAAGTCTCCCCAGTGATCTCCCAGGTCCTGCGGTTACAGCCTCTCTTCTCCACGTCGCTCCCACACATTCCCTCATCCCATCCTCCCCAGCCCGTGTCTCCCCACTGCTGGATGAAGTCTCCCCAGTGATCTCCCAGGTCCTGCAGTTACAGCCTCTTCTCCACGTCGCTCCCACACACTCCCTCATCCCATCCTCCCGAGCCCGTGTCTCCCCACTGCTGGATGAAGCCTCCCCAGTGATCCCCCAGGTCCTGCGGTTACAGCCTCTTCTCCACGTCGCTCCCACACATTCCCTCATCCCATCCTCTCCAGCCCGTGTCTCCCCACTGCTGGATGAAGTCTCCCCAGTGATCTCCCAGGTCCTGCAGTTACAGCCTCTCTTCTCCACGTCGCTCCCACACATTCCCTCATCCCATCCTCTCCAGCCCGTGTCTCCCCATTGCTGGGTTGTTGATGTTTCTGCCGCCTATTTTCACGCCAATCTTGGGCTCATCCAGGCCTGCTCCGTCGCATGACGGCTTCTGCGTACATGTTGAAAGCTGCCGGTTATAGGATGCATCCTCGGCGTGTGCCCTTTCCGATCTTGAACCAACTCTGTGTCTCCGTATGGCGTTCGGACTGTAGCTTCTTGGTCTCGATAGAGTGACCTTATGAGTTCGGTCAGGTGTGGTGGTGTGCCCATTTCCTTCAGGCAGGTCCAGAGCTTGTGCTCAATTACATCAAACGCCTCCGAATAATCGATGAAACACATCTAGAGATCTTTCTGATACTCCCTGTTTTTTTTCCCATAATCCATCGAAGGTTGGCTCTGTGATCACGAGTGCCTCTGCCTTTCCTGACGCCAGCTTGCACATCTGGCATTTCCCCCATCGATGGTTGCACTCGAGCGTTGTTGGATAATCTTCAGAAGGATTTTTGCTTGCATGTGGTATCAAGGCCGGGGTGCGGTAATTCGAGCAATCCTTCGCGTCGCCCTTCTTCGGGAATTGGGATGAATTCCGCCCTTTTCCATTCTTTCGGCAACTCGCACGTGCTCCGTATGCGTGGACATAACGCTGGTATGGGCTCGAGCAAATCGACTTGCCGTTGATTCCTGGGGGGGGGGGGGGGGGGCTTTTTCGGTTGGCCAATTGCTTCATTGCCCAGACGACTTCTTCCTCCAGAATACCTGGCTCCCGTTCCAGTGTCTGGTTCTCCGCCGGATGCTTCTGACGTTCACTTTCGCACAACCTTTTCTGCGTATTCTTTCCGCCGATCGTGTCTTGCTTGCGGGTCGTGCAATCCCTATCCATTGCTCCCAAGAACGGTTGCCTGCCGAGCCTTGAATGCTGACCAGGCCCTCTTCACGTGGGCGTATGGTTCTCGCGTATGACCTGTCCTGCTCGCTTCCTCCGTCTTCTGCCACTGTTCATTCCAGAACGTTCTCTTTGTCCTTTCTTGGCCTCTCTTTGGAGTTCTGTGTTCGGCCTCCGAATCTTCTCTGTAGCTTTGGCCTTCCTTCTCTCTTCTGCGAGGCTGATGGTTGAATCAGAGATCCAGAGGGCTGATTTCAATGGTTCCTTGTACGGGACATGTTCTAAGGCTGTTTCTATAACTTCTTCCCACATCTCATCTGGGTGCCTTTCTTCTGTAGCGAGGATATTTATATAATATATATATATATATATATATATATATATATATATGTGTATATGTATATATATGTGTATATGTATATATATGTGTATATATATATATATGTGTGTATATATATATATATGTGTATATATATATATATGTGTATATATATATATATGTGTATATATATATATGTGTGTATATATATATATGTGTATATATGTGTATATATATGTATATATATGTATATATGTGTATATATATGTATATATGTGTATATATATGTCAAATAGAACAGTTGGCACTCCTTTGGTGCTGATAGGCTGTAGGTGCTTGCCCCATATGGATAATATAGACATACGTTACCGTTCCAAGGTCTGGTAAAGCAAGAGACAGCACTCAATTGTAGAAAAGTTCACAAAGTGTATTGGTGAAAATAGTGGTACATCAAGAGACCCAAAGTTTCGGTCCTCCAAAATGGGACCTACCCCCTGACGTTTCGGTCCTCCAAAATGGGACCTACCCCCTGACGTTTCGGTCCTCCAAAATGGGACCTACCCCCTGACGTTTCGGTCCTCCAAAATGGGACCTACCCCCTGACGTTTCGGTCCTCCAAAATGGGACCTACCCCCTGACGTTTCGGTCCTCCAAAATGGGACCTACCCCCTGACGTTTCGGTCCTCCAAAATGGGACCTTCCTATTTTCACCAATACACTTTGTGAAGTTTTCTACAATTGAGTGCTGTCTCTTGCTTGACCAAACCTTGGAACAGTAACGTATGTCGTGTGTGTGTGTGTGTGTGTGTGTCACTAATGTGAGGGTGTGTGTGTGTTTATGTATTGTGTGTGTCACTAATGTAAGAGGGTACAGAGTGTTTGCGTGTGTATATATATGTGAGGGTAAAATATATATGTTTGTTTGCAGGGATATGAGCAGTGAGGATGACGAGGATGATCTGTCTGACACGGGCAGCGACTTTGAGGAGATCCTGAGGAAGAGACCCCGAAGATTTCATCACAGACAGTCACTGAGAGAGACCGTGGTGCGGGATAAGGGGATTCGTGTCACTGTGTCACCCTGCGGGGGCAGGGACTAACTCATAGCTCCCTTCTGTCTGTGTCACTGTGTCACTGTGTCACCCTGCGGGGGGAGGGACAGTCTCATAGCTCCCTTCTGTCTGTGTCACTGTGTCACCCTGCGGGGGGAGGGACAGTCTCATAGCTCCCTTCTGTCTATGTCACTGTGTCACCCTGCGGGGGGAGGGACTGACTCATAGCTCCCTTCTGTCTGTGTCACTGTGTCACCCTGCGGGGGGAGGGACAGTCTCATAGCTCCCTTCTGTCTGTGTCACTGTGTCACCCTGCGGGGGGAGGGACAGACTCATAGCTCCCTTCTGTCTATGTCACTGCGTCACCCTGCGGGGGGAGGGACAGACTCATAGCTCCCTTCTGTCTGTGTCACTGTGTCACCCTGCGGGGGGAGGGACAGGCTCATAGCTCCCTTCTGTCTGTGTCACCCTGCGGGGGGAGGGACAGACTCATAGCTCCCTTCTGTCTGTGTCACCCTGCGGGGGGAGGGACAGGCTCATAGCTCCCTTCTGTCTGTGTCACCCTGCGGGGGGAGGGACAGACTCATAGCTCCCTTCTGTCTGTGTCACTGTGTCACCCTGCGGGGGGAGGGACAAACTCATAGCTCCCTTCTGTCTGTGTCACTGTGTCACCCTGCGGGGGGAGGGACAGGCTCATAGCTCCCTTCTGTCTGTGTCACTGTGTCACCCTGCGGGGGGAGGGACAAACTCATAGCTCCCTTCTGTCTGTGTCACTGTGTCACCCTGCGGGGGGAGGGACAGGCTCATAGCTCCCTTCTGGCTGTGTCACTGTGTCACCCTGCGGGGGGAGGGACAGTCTCATAGCTCCCTTCTGTCTGTGTCACTGTGTCAGCCTGCGGGGGGAGGGACTGACTCATAGCTCCCTTCTGGCTGTGTCACTGTGTCACCCTGCGGGGGGAGGGACAGTCTCATAGCTCCCTTCTGTCTGTGTCACTGTGTCAGCCTGCGGGGGGAGGGACAGACTCATAGCTCCCTTCTGTCTATGTCACTGCGTCACCCTGCGGGGGGAGGGACAGACTCATAGCTCCCTTCTGTCTGTGTCACTGTGTCACCCTGCGGGGGGAGGGACAGGCTCATAGCTCCCTTCTGTCTGTGTCACCCTGCGGGGGGAGGGACAGGCTCATAGCTCCCTTCTGTCTGTGTCACCCTGCGGGGGGAGGGACAGTCTCATAGCTCCCTTCTGTCTGTGTCACTGTGTCACCCTGCGGGGGGAGGGACAGGCTCATAGCTCCCTTCTGTCTGTGTCACTGTGTCACCCTGTGGGGGGAGGGACAGGCTCATAGCTCCCTTCTGTCTGTGTCACTGTGTCACCCTGCGGGGGGAGGGACAGACTCATAGCTCCCTTCTGACTGTGTCACTGTGTCACCCTGCGGGGGGAGGGACAGACTCATAGCTCCCTTCTGTCTGTGTCACTGTGTCACCCTGCGGGGGGAGGGACAGGCTCATAGCTCCCTTCTGTCTGTGTCACGGTGTCACCCTGCGGGGGAAGGGACAGGCTCATAGCTCCCTTCTGTCTGTGTCACTGTGTCACCCTGCGGGGGGACGGGACAGACTCATAGCTCCCTTCTGTCTGTGTCACCCTGCGGGTTGAGGGACAGGCTCATAGCTCCCTTCTGTCTGTGTCACTGTATCACCCTGCGGGGGGAGGGACAAACTCATAGCTCCCTTCTGTCTGTGTCACTGTGTCACCCTGCGGGGGGAGGGACAGGCTCATAGCTCCCTTCTGTCTGTGTCACGGTGTCACCCTGCGGGGGAAGGGACAGGCTCATAGCTCCCTTCTGTCTGTGTCACTGTGTCACCCTGCGGGGGGACGGGACAGCCTCATAGCTCCCTTCTGTCTGTGTCACCCTGCGGGGGGAGGGACAGGCTCATAGCTCCCTTCTGTCTGTGTCACTGTGTCACCCTGCGGGGGGAGGGACAGACTCATAGCTCCCTTCTGTCTGTGTCACTGTGTCACCCTGCGGGGGAGGGACAGACTCATAGCTCCCTTCTGTCTGTCACTGTGTCACCCTGCGGGGGGATGGACAGTCTCATAGCTCCCTTCTGTCTGTGTCACCCTGCGGGGGGAGGGACAGACACATAGCTCCCTTCTGTCTGTGTCACTGTGTCACCCTGCGGGGGAGGGACAGGCTCATAGCCCCCTTCTGTCTGTGTCACTGTGTCACCCTGCGGGGGCAGGGACAGACTCATAGCTCCCTTCTGTCTGTGTCACTGTGTCACCCTGCGGGGGGAGGGACGGACTCATAGCTCCCTTCTGTCTGTGTCACTGTCACCCTGCGGGAGAAGGGACAGACTCATAGCTCCCTTCTGTCTGTGTCACCCTGCGGGGGAGGGACAGTCTCATAGCTCCCTTCTGTCTGTGTCACTGTCACCCTGCGGGGGGAGGGACAGACACATAGCTCCTTTCTGTCTGTGTCACTGTGTCACCCTGCGGGGGGAGGGACAGACACATAGCTCCCTTCTGTCTGTGTCACTGTGTCACCCTGCGGGGGAGGGACAGGCTCATAGCCCCCTTCTGTCTGTGTCACTGTGTCACCCTGCGGGGGAGGGACAGACTCATGGCTCCCTTCTGTCTGTGTCACTGTGTCACCCTGCGGGGGGGGGACAGGCTCATGGCTCCCTTCTGTCTGTGTCACTGTGTCACCCTGCGGGGGGAGGGACAGACTCATAGCTCCCTTCTGTCTGTGTCACTGCGTCACCCTGCGGGGGGAGGGACAGACTCATAGCTCCCTTCTGTCTGTGTCACTGTGTCACCCTGCGGGGGGAGGGACAGTCTCATAGCCCCCTTCTGTCTGTGTCACTGTGTCACCCTGCGGGGGGAGGGGGAGGCTCATAGCTCCCTTCTGTGTCACTGTGTCACCCTGCGGGGGGAGGGACAGACTCATAGCTCCCTTCTGTCTGTGTCACTGTGTCACCCTGCGGGAGGAGGGACAGACTCATAGCTCCCTTCTGTCTGTGTCACTGTGTCACCCTGCGGGGGGAGGGACAGTCTCATAGCTCCCTTCTGTCTGTGTCACACTGCGGGAGGAGGGACAGGCTCATAGCTCCCTTCTGTCTGTGTCACTGTGTCACCCTGCGGGGGGAGGGACAGACTCATAGCTCCCTTCTGTCTGTGTCACTGTGTCACCCTGCGGGGGGAGGGACAGTCTCATAGCTCCCTTCTGTCTGTGTCACACTGCGGGAGGAGGGACAGGCTCATAGCTCCCTTCTGTCTGTGTCACTGTGTCACCCTGCGGGGGGAGGGACAGACTCATAGCTCCCTTCTGTCTGTGTCACTGTGTCACCCTGCGGGGGGAGGGACAGATTTCATGGGTCGCATGTCACGGTTTCTCTGTCCCTCCAGGCCATCAAACGCCCAAGGAGAGGTGATGACAAGGGGAATCCTGGGACCCGCAGCAGTGGAGGGGACCTGTTTGAAGCGGTCAGACAGGGCAAGAGTGCCATGCAAGTGAGCGAAGATGTTGGTCACTCTTCCCCCTCTGTCTCTCTCCCTTCCTCTCTTCCCCTCCCTTTCTTCCACTCTTCCTCCCCCTCTCTCCTCTGCCTCCCTCCCTCTCTCTCTCCCTCCGTCTCTCCCTCCTGCCCTCTCCCTCTCACGCCCTGTCACGTGCCCGCTCGCCCACGTGGACGTGTGTGTAAAATGGTAAACAACCAACTGGGGGTGTCCGGTTGCTCCCCTTCAGGTCAACAAGATCTGCCGCAACCCCCCCCCCCAAAAAAAAACACCCCCCCCACTCACACCACACCCCAATTATGCCGTCTCTACACCTAAGAGGTCCTGGTCCCCACTTCTTCCCAGAAAAATTCAACAAAGAAACCCAAAATGAGCAAAACAGGTGACTCAAAGAGTCCCTGCTTCAGCACAGGTGACTCAATCAGGGGTTCAATCTTTGACTGAGCCTCTGATTGAGCCACCTGCTGACGCAGGGATATCCTTAAAACCTGACCTGTTGGTAGAGGGAGGGAGGGGGGGGGGGGGGCTTGAGGACCGAAGTTTAGAACCCGTGGGATAAAGGTTTCTTGCTGATGCACTATGGGTAACACCAGAGGATACCACATGGATGGAGGAGGTTACCAGACATGTACAAGGTGCATGAAACATGAAGACAGCAAGTTCTCGCCGGTAATACCCCGCCTTCAACATGTACAGCGTGGTGGGGACTCGCGGGAACGGATTACACTGCCAGTGAAACCACAACGCGCTCCCCTTCTTGCTACTCGATGTCTTTACATCCAAAACATATGAGGGGAAGCTGTGGAATCGGGAGACAGTGAGGGTGGAGAGAGACCTCTTGGAGGTGGCCTTCTCGGGACTGGTAGGCTATGGACGATCTGGAGAATAAAGGCATTGTCATCCATCAATGTCCCACCCCCGGGGCCTTCTGCTTCCGAGCAGCCGTCTTTCCTGGGGAACAATGGCAGCTTGTTCTACCGTATCGGTTCTTGGTGTCGCTCCACAAAAACCCTTTTAACAAAGCGGTCCAATTTGTATACACCTTGGGCTGTCTCCACCCCATCGGAGTCCGTTATGTCCTAGGTGTCCAAAGTTAAGAGATCCACACTTGACCTTCTACAAGGATTTCTCACACCCGTCGAAGACCGTCGGTCACCGGGGCGTAGACTTCCTTCTCCAAGGACTCTTGGGCACCTGATGCTTCTTCATGGCGTTTTGTGCTTTCCTCGGTGCGGACACCCACCTTCAGATTCCCGAATCGTCCTGGATACTTCAGGTCCTTTGCCACCATACAATAGCGCTTGAATGCTGAAGAGTGATCGGTCCGCCCCATTTGCACCTCCATCTACTTTCACTAGGGCCGTAGCAGAGAAATGGGCGCATTATGTGGGCCTGAAGTCCTGAGCAGAACTCTCTGGTATGGTGCTTCTCTGGTCCATAACACAAGGGATCCGTGTTATTGATTACGTGAACCGCGAGCATCGTTGATGGGATCCAGGATCAATACCCTCTGCATTCGGTGCACAAGTGAGGCCGTATACTTTGGGAATTTTGCGTCTTCCATTGATCCTGCCAACTGGCGTGTGCAACGTCCAAGGTTCCAAGAGTAAATCGACCAAAAGTGGAGGGTTTGGCGTTGTTCGGCTGACCATTTTCTTTCACCGATCGGCAAAGTGTAAGGGGGTCCTGTCCGCTTGGCACAGTTTTCACTGTACTATTGTTTATTAGCAAAGCGCTAACATGCGGCGCGGCAGGGCACAGCGGGATCACATCAGCAGAATGTTACGCCGGTGCTGCCCGCAGACCAGACCCGTCCCCTGAGCTGAAGAGGGAAGTGGTAATACACGCACCCGCAGCAAAGGGAGCGTGTCCGGAGTGTGGTATGAAGCGTTGCCAGGCCAGGTGTAGTAAGGTAGACAATACTTGCCGGTACCTTTTGTAGAGATAGAGTGATGAATGCCTTGCCGATATCAGGGAGTGGAGATAGGTCGTAGTCCAAGCCGTGTTCAAGGGGTTACCAGAGTGTGCGTTGTCCAAGGAGTGCCGAGATCGAGAGCCAGAGGGGGTAGTCGTACGAGCCGCGTCAGAACCTGTGAAAACACTGAGAGAATCCAGAAGTACTTCCATACAGAGACTATGTCGAGCAAAGACTGAGAGCAGAGAGGAGTTAGATAAAGCAGGAAGGTCCAATTAGGAACGGAGGCGGGACAGGAAGAGCTACAGGGAGACACTGCAGATTGGTGCAGGCATAAAAGGCCAGGTGAGTCTTTTTAGTAACCTGAGTATGCCCGTGCAGTGTGCGGGGGCGGAGCCTGAGGTCCGGGGCATGGGAATAAGTGTGCAGACTGAGCGTGCTCCGTAACTCGTGTACGCGCGTGAACCGAGCCAGTGGATGGTGCAGGTGTGCGTGCAGGAGGGCGTGGGCGCGCGCAGCGCTGTACAGAGGAATTGCCGAGGGGAGTGATCCCGCGACGGCGGCAGGGGCGAGGAGCCGTGGAGGCCGGTAAGCCAGGATGCCTTGCCGAAGTCAGGGAGTGGAGAGTGGAGATAGGTCGTAGTCCAAGCCGTGTTCAAGGGGTTACCAGAGTGTGCGTTGTCCAAGGAGTACCGAGATCGAGAGCCAGAGGGGGTAGTCGTACGAGCCGCGTCAGAACCTGTGAAAACACTGAGAGAATCCAGAAGTACTTCCATACAGAGACTATGTCGAGCAAAGACTGAGAGCAGAGAGGAGCTAGATAAAGCAGGAAGGTCCAATTAGGAACGGAGGCGGGACAGGAAGAGCTACAGGGAGACATTGCAGATTGGTGCAGGCATAAAAGGCCAGGTGAGTCTTTTTAGTAACCTGAGTATGCCCGTGCAGTGTGCGGGGGCGGAGCCTGAGGTCCGGGGGATGGGAATAAGAGTGTGCAGACTGAGCGTGCTCCGTAACTCGTGTACGCGCGTGAACCGAGCCAGTGGATGGTGCAGGTGTGCGTGCAGGAGGGCGTGGGCGCGCGCAGCGCTGTACAGAGGAATTGCCGAGGGGAGTGATCCCGCGACGGCGGCAGGGGCGAGGAGCCGTGGAGGCCGGTAAGCCAGGATGCCTTGCCGAAGTCAGGGAGTGGAGAGTGGAGATAGGTCGTAGTCCAAGCCGTGTTCAAGGGGTTACCAGAGTGTGCGTTGTCCAAGGAGTACCGAGATCGAGAGCCAGAGGGGGTAGTCGTACGAGCCGCGTCAGAACCTGTGAAAACACTGAGAGAATCCAGAAGTACTTCCATACAGAGACTATGTCGAGCAAAGACTGAGAGCAGAGAGGAGCTAGATAAAGCAGGAAGGTCCAATTAGGAACGGAGGCGGGACAGGAAGAGCTACAGGGAGACATTGCAGATTGGTGCAGGCATAACAGGCCAGGTGAGTCTTGTTGGTAACCTGAGTATGCCCGTGCAGTGTGCGGGGGCGGAGCCTGAGGTCCGGGGCATGGGAATAAGAGTGTGCAGACTGAGCGTGCTCCGTAACTCGTGTATGCGCGTGAACCGAGCCAGTGGACGGTGCAGGTGTGCGTGCAGGAGGGCGTGGGCGCGCGCGGCGCTGTAAAGAGGAATCGCAGAGGGGAGTGATCCCGCGGCAGGGGCGGGGAGCCGTGGAGGCCCGTAAGGCAGGATTGTTTTGTGTGTCCAGGGGCTCCCTGCGGAAGCGAGTGCGCTGACGCTCTGAGCGGCGTACCTGGATGCGTTGATCCACTCGGACGGCCAAATCAATCAGGACCTCCAGTTGATCCGGCCTGGATTGGCGAGAGAGTTCGTCCTTGATGGGATCTGCCAGGCCTTGCCAGAACACGGAGATGAGAGTCTCTTGTCCCCAGTTAGTCTCGGCTGCTAGAGTCCGGAATTCCACAGCATACTGTGTCACCATTCGCCGTCCCTGAGTGATCTGGAGGAGAGAAACAGATGCCATCTCCCGACGAGCGGGAGAATCGAATACTTGTTGGAACTCGGCTTTAAATGCCGGGTAATCTTGGGTAAGGTCAGAACGTCGCTCCCAAACCGGGGAAGCCCAAGCCAGGGCGCTGCCAGTGAGGAGGTTATAAATGTAGGATACCTTCTTGCGATCAGTATTGTAGAGATGGGGGGCCATTTCAAACTGCACCTCACACTGGTTTAGGAAACCCCTACAATCCTACGGTTCACCTGCATAAGGCTTGGGGGGAGGAATCCTTACATCTGAGCTGCTAACTGCGCTTGCGGAGTGGGGGCTTTCATCTGGCCGGGTAGCGGTCGGTACCCTGTCTGACAGTACTGCGACCTGGCGTGTAAGTGCCACAATTTGATCCGCCATGGCCTGGTTTTGCTGAAGCAGATTAGAGAGAAACTGCTGTAGTTCGGTCTGGTCTGCGTCTTATGGGCTCGACATAATGTTACGCCGGTGCTGCCCGCAGACCAGACCCGTCCCCTGAGCTGAAGGGGGAAGTGGTAATACACGCACCCGCAGCAAAGGGAGCGTGTCCGGAGTGTGGTATGAAGCGTTGCCAGGCCAGGTGTAGTAAGGTAGACAATACTTGCCGGTACCGGTTGTAGAGATAGAGTGAAGGATGCCTTGCCGAAGTCAGGGAGTGGAGAGTGGAGATAGGTCGTAGTCCAAGCCGTGTTCAAGGGGTTACCAGAGTGTGCGTTGTCCAAGGAGTACCGAGATCGAGAGCCAGAGGGGGTAGTCGTACGAGCCGCGTCAGAACCTGTGAAAACACTGAGAGAATCCAGAAGTACTTCCATACAGAGACTATGTCGAGCAAAGACTGAGAGCAGAGAGGAGTTAGATAAAGCAGGAAGGTCCAATTAGGAACGGAGGCGGGACAGGAAGAGCTACAGGGAGACACTGCAGATTGGTGCAGGCATAAAAGGCCAGGTGAGTCTTTTTAGTAACCTGAGTATGCCCGTGCAGTGTGCGGGGGCGGAGCCTGAGGTCCGGGGGATGGGAATAAGAGTGTGCAGACTGAGCGTGCTCCGTAACTCGTGTACGCGCGTGAACCGAGCCAGTGGATGGTGCAGGTGTGCGTGCAGGAGGGCGTGGGCGCGCGCAGCGCTGTACAGAGGAATTGCCGAGGGGAGTGATCCCGCGACGGCGGCAGGGGCGAGGAGCCGTGGAGGCCGGTAAGCCAGGATTGTTTTGTGTGTCCAGGGGCTCCCTGCGGGGAGGGAGTGCTCTGTGTGAGGAGCGTGGAGAACGCCGATTCCTGACACAGAATGACAGACCAAATAAGGACAGACGCGCACAAACGGATACAAAGAGGTATGGAGGGCGCTGATCCGCAGTGCTTACACTCTTGAGATCATGGGGCAATGTCGGAACAAAAGGGGGAGTGGTTGCTCATTGTGGGATGGAGTGTGGTCCAGCCGCGCCGCTGATCCCATTAAGATTTGTGGGTGTTAGATAGCGTGAAGATTGGTCCAGCTGCACAGCAGGTCCCATTAAGATTTGGGGGTGTGGGGTGTTAGTTAATGTGGGGTTTGGTTCAGCCGCACAGCATGTCCCAATAGGAAGGGATGTTGGAGGTATGGCGAGTAAGCTTCCTTGAAAGAGGGAGCTTTCAGGGAGTGTTTAAACATCAATAAGGCTGGGGAGAGCCTGACGGTGCGTGGGAATCCCAGAGAGAGGGCAGCGCGGGACATGTCTGTCAGGCGGGAGTCAGAGGGAGTAATAAGGCTGGGGGAGAGCCTGACGGTGCGTGGGAATCCCAGAGAGGGGGCAGCGCGGGACACGTCTGTCAGGCGGGAGTCAGAGGGAGTAATAAGGCTGGGGGAGAGCCTGACGGTGCGTGGGAATCCCAGAGAGAGAGGGGGCAGCGCGGGACACGTCTGTCAGGCGGGAGTCAGAGTGAGTAATAAGGCTGGGGGAGAGCCTGACGGTGCGTGGGAATCCCAGAGAGGGGGCAGCGCGGGACATGTCTGTCAGGCGGGAGTCAGAGGGAGTAATAAGGCTGGGGGAGAGCCTGACGGTGCGTGGGAATCCCAGAGAGAGGGCAGCGCGGGACACGTCTGTCAGGCGGGAGTCAGAGGGAGTAATAAGGCTGGGGGAGAGCCTGACGGTGCGTGGGAATCCCAGAGAGGGCAGCGCGGGACATGTCTGTCAGGCGGGAGTCAGAGGGAGTAATAAGGCTGGGGGAGAGCCTGACGGTGCGTGGGAATCCCAGAGAGAGGGCAGCGCGGGACATGTCTGTCAGGCGGGAGTCAGAGGGAGTAATAAGGCTGGGGGAGAGCCTGACGGTGCGTGGGAATCCCAGAGAGAGAGGGCAGCGCGGGACATGTCTGTCAGGCGGGAGTCAGAGGGAGTAATAAGGCTGGGGGAGAGCCTGACGGTGCGTGGGAATCCCAGAGAGAGAGGGCAGCGCGGGACATGTCTGTCAGGCGGGAGTCAGAGGGAGTAATAAGGCTGGGGGAGAGCCTGACGGTGCGTGGGAATCCCAGAGAGAGAGAGGGCAGCGCGGGACATGTCTGTCAGGCGGGAGTCAGAGGGAGTAATAAGGCTGGGGGAGAGCCTGACGGTGCGTGGGAATCCCAGAGAGAGAGGGCAGCGCGGGACACGTCTGACAGGCGGGAGTCAGAGGGAGTAATAAGGCTGGGGAGAGCCTGACGGTGCGTGGGAATCCCAGAGAGAGAGGGCAGCGCGGGACACGTCTGTCAGGCGGGAGTCAGAGGGAGTAATAAGGCTGGGGGAGATCCTGACGGTGCGTGGGAATCCCAGAGAGAGAGGGCAGCGCGGGACATGTCTGTCAGGCGGGAGTCAGAGGGAGTAATAAGGCTGGGGGAGAGCCTGACGGTGCGTGGGAATCCCAGAGAGAGAGGGCAGCGCGGGACACGTCTGACAGGCGGGAGTCAGAGGGAGTAATAAGGCTGGGGAGAGCCTGACGGTGCGTGGGAATCCCAGAGAGAGGGCAGCGCGGGACATGTCTGTCAGGCGGGAGTCAGAGGGAGTAATAAGGCTGGGGAGAGCCTGACGGTGCGTGGGAATCCCAGAGAGAGAGGGCAGCGCGGGACACGTCTGTCAGGCGGGAGTCAGAGGGAGTAATAAGGCTGGGGGAGAGCCTGACGGTGCGTGGGAATCCCAGAGAGAGAGGGCAGCGCGGGACACGTCTGTCAGGCGGGAGTCAGAGGGAGTAATAAGGCTGGGGGAGAGCCTGACGGTGCGTGGGAATCCCAGAGAGAGAGGGCAGCGCGGGACATGTCTGTCAGGCGGGAGTCAGAGGGAGTAATAAGGCTGGGGAGAGCCTGACGGTGCGTGGGAATCCCAGAGAGAGAGGGCAGCGCGGGACACGTCTGTCAGGCGGGAGTCAGAGGGAGTAATAAGGCTGGGGGAGAGCCTGACGGTGCGTGGGAATCCCAGAGAGAGGGGGCAGCGCGGGACATGTCTGTCAGGCGGGAGTCAGAGGGAGTAATAAGGCTGGGGGAGAGCCTGACGGTGCGTGTGAATCCCAGAGAGAGAGGGCAGCGCGGGACATGTCTGTCAGGCGGGAGTCAGAGGGAGTAATAAGGCTGGGGAGAGCCTGACGGTGCGTGGGAATCCCAGAGAGAGAGGGGGCAGCGCGGGACATGTCTGTCAGGCGGGAGTCAGAGGGAGTAATAAGGCTGGGGGAGAGCCTGACGGTGCGTGGGAATCCCAGAGAGAGAGGGCAGCGCAGGACATGTCTGTCAGGCGGGAGTCAGAGGGAGTAATAAGGCTGGGGGAGAGCCTGACGGTGCGTGGGAATCCCAGAGAGAGAGGGGGCAGCGCGGGACATGTCTGTCAGGCGGGAGTCAGAGGGAGTAATAAGGCTGGGGGAGAGCCTGACGGTGCGTGGGAATCCCAGAGAGAGGGGGCAGCGCGGGACATGTCTGACAGGCGGGAGTCAGAGGGAGTAATAAGGCTGGGGGAGAGCCTGACGGTGCGTGGGAATCCCAGAGAGGGGGCAGCGCGGGACATGTCTGTCAGGCGGGAGTCAGAGGGAGTAATAAGGCTGGGGGAGAGCCTGACGGTGCGTGGGAATCCCAGAGAGAGAGGGCAGCGCGGGACACGTCTGACAGGCGGGAGTCAGAGGGAGTAATAAGGCTGGGGAGAGCCTGACGGTGCGTGGGAATCCCAGAGAGAGGGGGCAGCGCGGGACACGTCTGTCAGGCGGGAGTCAGAGGGAGTAATAAGGCTGGGGGAGAGCCTGACGGTGCGTGGGAATCCCAGAGAGAGAGGGCAGCGCAGGACATGTCTGTCAGGCGGGAGTCAGAGGGAGTAATAAGGCTGGGGGAGATCCTGACGGTGCGTGGGAATCCCAGAGAGAGAGGGGGCAGCGCGGGACATGTCTGTCAGGCGGGAGTCAGAGGGAGTAATAAGGCTGGGGGAGAGCCTGACGGTGCGTGGGAATCCCAGAGAGAGAGGGGGCAGCGCGGGACATGTCTGTCAGGCGGGAGTCAGAGGGAGTAATAAGGCTGGGGGAGAGCCTGACGGTGCGTGGGAGGGAATCCCAGAGAGAGGGGGCAGCGCGGGACACGTCTGTCAGGCGGGAGTCAGAGGGAGTAATAAGGCTGGGGGAGAGCCTGACGGTGCGTGGGAATCCCAGAGAGAGAGGGCAGCGCGGGACACGTCTGTCAGGCGGGAGTCAGAGGGAGTAATAAGGCTGGGGGAGAGCCTGACGGTGCGTGGGAATCCCAGAGAGAGGGGGGCAGCGCGGGACATGTCTGTCAGGCGGGAGTCAGAGGGAGTAATAAGGCTGGGGGAGAGCCTGACGGTGCGTGGGAATCCCAGAGAGAGGGCAGCGCGGGACACGTCTGTCAGGCGGGAGTCAGAGGGAGTAATAAGGCTGGGGGAGAGCCTGACGGTGCGTGGGAATCCCAGAGAGAGAGGGGGCAGCGCGGGACACGTCTGTCAGGCGGGAGTCAGAGGGAGTAATAAGGCTGGGGGAGAGCCTGACGGTGCGTGGGAATCCCAGAGAGAGAGGGCAGCGCGGGACACGTCTGTCAGGCGGGAGTCAGAGGGAGTAATAAGGCTGGGGGAGAGCCTGACGGTGCGTGGGAATCCCAGAGAGAGGGCAGCGCGGGACACGTCTGTCAGGCGGGAGTCAGAGGGAGTAATAAGGCTGGGGGAGAGCCTGACGGTGCGTGGGAATCCCAGAGAGAGAGGGCAGCGCGGGACATGTCTGTCAGGCGGGAATCAGAGGGAGTAATAAGGCTGGGGGAGAGCCTGACGGTGCGTGGGAATCCCAGAGAGAGAGGGCAGCGCGGGACATGTCTGTCAGGCGGGAGTCAGAGGGAGTAATAAGGCTGGGGGAGAGCCTGACGGTGCGTGGGAATCCCAGAGAGAGGGCAGCGCGGGACATGTCTGTCAGGCGGGAGTCAGAGGGAGTAATAAGGCTTGGGGAGAGCCTGACGGTGCGTGGGAATCCCAGAGAGAGAGGGCAGCGCGGGACATGTCTGTCAGGCGGGAATCAGAGGGAGTAATAAGGCTGGGGGAGAGCCTGACGGTGCGTGGGAATCCCAGAGAGAGGGCAGCGCGGGACACGTCTGTCAGGCGGGAGTCAGAGGGAGTAATAAGGCTGGGGGAGAGCCTGACGGTGCGTGGGAATCCCAGAGAGAGAGGGGGCAGCGCGGGACACGTCTGTCAGGCGGGAGTCAGAGGGAGTAATAAGGCTGGGGGAGAGCCTGACGGTGCGTGGGAATCCCAGAGAGAGGGGCAGCGTGGGACACGTCTGTCAGGCGGGAGTCAGAGGGAGTAATAAGGCTGGGGGAGAGCCTGACGGTGCGTGGGAATCCCAGAGAGAGAGGGCAGCGCGGGACATGTCTAACAGGCGGGAGTCAGAGGGAGTAATAAGGCTGGGGGAGAGCCTGACGGTGCGTGGGAATCCCAGAGAGAGAGGGCAGCGCGGGACATGTCTAACAGGCGGGAGTCAGAGGGAGTAATAAGGCTGGGGGAGAGCCTGACGGTGCGTGGGAATCCCAGAGAGAGAGGGCAGCGCGGGACATGACTGTCAGGCGGGAATCAGAGGGAGTAATAAGGCTGGGGGAGAGCCTGACGGTGCGTGGGAATCCCAGAGAGAGGGGGCAGCGCGGGACATGTCTGTCAGGCGGGAATCAGAGGGAGTAATAAGGCTGGGGGAGAGCCTGACGGTGCGTGGGAATCCCAGAGAGAGGGCAGCGCGGGACATGTCTGTCAGGCGGGAGTCAGAGGGAGTAATAAGGCTGGGGGAGAGCCTGACGGTGCGTGGGAATCCCAGAGAGAGAGGGCAGCGCGGGACACGTCTGTCAGGCGGGAGTCAGAGGGAGTAATAAGGCTGGGGGAGAGCCTGACGGTGCGTGGGAATCCCAGAGAGAGGGGGCAGCGCGGGACATGTCTGTCAGGCGGGAGTCAGAGGGAGTAATAAGGCTGGGGGAGAGCCTGACGGTGCGTGGGAATCCCAGAGAGAGGGCAGCGCGGGACATGTCTGTCAGGCGGGAGTCAGAGGGAGTAATAAGGCTGGGGGAGAGCCTGACGGTGCGTGGGAATCCCAGAGAGAGAGGGCAGCGCGGGACACGTCTGTCAGGCGGGAGTCAGAGGGAGTAATAAGGCTGGGGGAGAGCCTGACGGTGCGTGGGAATCCCAGAGAGAGAGGGCAGCGCGGGACATGTCTGTCAGGCGGGAGTCAGAGGGAGTAATAAGGCTGGGGGAGAGCCTGACGGTGCGTGGGAATCCCAGAGAGAGAGAGCAGCGCGGGACATGTCTGTCAGGCGGGAGTCAGAGGGAGTAATAAGGCTGGGGGAGAGCCTGACGGTGCGTGGGAATCCCAGAGAGAGAGGGCAGCGCGGGACATGTCTGTCAGGCGGGAGTCAGAGGGAGTAATAAGGCTGGGGGAGAGCCTGACGGTGCGTGGGAATCCCAGAGAGAGGGGGGCAGCGCGGGACACGTCTGTCAGGCGGGAGTCAGAGGGAGTAATAAGGCTGGGGGAGAGCCTGACGGTGCGTGGGAATCCCAGAGAGAGAGCGCAGCGCGGGACACGTCTGTCAGGCGGGAGTCAGAGGGAGTAATAAGGCTGGGGGAGAGCCTGACGGTGCGTGGGAATCCCAGAGAGAGGGGGCAGCGCGGGACATGTCTGTCAGGCGGGAGTCAGAGGGAGTAATAAGGCTGGGGGAGAGCCTGACGGTGCGTGGGAATCCCAGAGAGAGGGGGCAGCGCGGGACATGTCTGTCAGGTGGGAGTCAGAGGGAGTAATAAGGCTGGGGGAGAGCCTGACGGTGCGTGGGAATCCCAGAGAGAGGGGGCAGCGCGGGACATGTCTGTCAGGCGGGAGTCAGAGGGAGTAATAAGGCTGGGGGAGAGCCTGACGGTGCGTGGGAATCCCAGAGAGAGGGGGCAGCGCGGGACATGTCTGACAGGCGGGAGTCAGAGGGAGTAATAAGGCTGGGGGAGAGCCTGACGGTGCGTGGGAATCCCAGAGAGAGGGGGCAGCGCGGGACATGTCTGTCAGGTGGGAGTCAGAGGGAGTAATAAGGCTGGGGGAGAGCCTGACGGTGCGTGGGAATCCCAGAGAGAGAGGGCAGCGCGGGACATGTCTGTCAGGTGGGAGTCAGAGGGAGTAATAAGGCTGGGGGAGAGCCTGACGGTGCGTGGGAATCCCAGAGAGAGAGGGCAGCGCGGGACACGTCTGTCAGGCGGGAGTCAGAGGGAGTAATAAGGCTGGGGGAGAGCCTGACGGTGCGTGGGAATCCCAGAGAGAGGGGGCAGCGCGGGACATGTCTGTCAGGCGGGAGTCAGAGGGAGTAATAAGGCTGGGGGAGAGCCTGACGGTGCGTGGGAATCCCAGAGAGAGAGGGCAGCGCGGGACATGTCTGTCAGGTGGGAGTCAGAGGGAGTAATAAGGCTGGGGGAGAGCCTGACGGTGCGTGGGAATCCCAGAGAGAGAGGGCAGCGCGGGACATGTCTGTCAGGCGGGAGTCAGAGGGAGTAATAAGGCTGGGGGAGAGCCTGACGGTGCGTGGGAATCCCAGAGAGAGAGGGCAGCGCGGGACACGTCTGTCAGGCGGGAGTCAGAGGGAGTAATAAGGCTGGGGGAGAGCCTGACGGTGCATGGGAATCCCAGAGAGAGAGGGCAGCGCGGGACACGTCTGTCAGGCGGGAGTCAGAGGGAGTAATAAGGCTGGGGGAGAGCCTGACGGTGCGTGGGAATCCCAGAGAGAGAGGGCAGCGCGGGACATGTCTGTCAGGTGGGAGTCAGAGGGAGTAATAAGGCTGGGGGAGAGCCTGACGGTGCGTGGGAATCCCAGAGAGAGAGGGCAGCGCGGGACACGTCTGTCAGGCGGGAGTCAGAGGGAGTAATAAGGCTGGGGGAGAGCCTGACGGTGCGTGGGAATCCCAGAGAGAGCGCAGCGCGGGACATGTCTGACAGGCGGGAATCAGAGGGAGTAATAAGGCTGGGGGAGAGCCTGACGGTGCGTGGGAATCCCAGAGAGAGAGGGCAGCGCGGGACACGTCTGTCAGGCGGGAGTCAGAGGGAGTAATAAGGCTGGGGGAGAGCCTGAAGGTGCGTGGGAATCCCAGAGAGAGAGGGCAGCGCGGGACACGTCTGTCAGGCGGGAATCAGAGGGAGTAATAAGGCTGGGGGAGAGGCTGACGGTGCGTGGGAATCCCAGAGAGAGAGGGCAGCGCGGGACATGTCTGTCAGGTGGGAGTCAGAGGGAGTAATAAGGCTGGGGAGAGCCTGACGGTGCGTGGGAATCCCAGAGAGAGAGGGCAGCGCGGGACATGTCTGTCAGGCGGGAGTCAGAGGGAGTAATAAGGCTGGGGGAGAGCCTGACGGTGCGTGGGAATCCCAGAGAGAGAGGGCAGCGCGGGACATGTCTGTCAGGCGGGAATCAGAGGGAGTAATAAGGCTGGGGGAGAGCCTGACGGTGCGTGGGAATCCCAGAGAGAGAGGGCAGCGCGGGACATGTCTGTCAGGCGGGAGTCAGAGGGAGTAATAAGGCTGGGGGAGAGCCTGACGGTGCGTGGGAATCCCAGAGAGAGAGGGGGCAGCGCGGGACATGTCTGTCAGGCGGGAGTCAGAGGGAGTAATAAGGCTGGGGGAGAGCCTGACGGTGCGTGGGAATCCCAGAGAGAGGGGGCAGCGCGGGACACGTCTGTCAGGCGGGAGTCAGAGGGAGTAATAAGGCTGGGGGAGAGCCTGACGGTGCGTGGGAATCCCAGAGAGAGAGGGCAGCGTGGGACATGTCTGTCAGGCGGGAGTCAGAGGGAGTAATAAGGCTGGGGGAGAGCCTGACGGTGCGTGGGAATCCCAGAGAGAGGGGGCAGCGCGGGACATGTCTGACAGGCGGGAGTCAGAGGGAGTAATAAGGCTGGGGGAGAGCCTGACGGTGCGTGGGAATCCCAGAGAGAGGGCAGCGCGGGACATGTCTGTCAGGCGGGAGTCAGAGGGAGTAATAAGGCTGGGGGAGAGCCTGACGGTGCGTGGGAATCCCAGAGAGAGAGGGCAGCGCGGGACACGTCTGTCAGGCGGGAGTCAGAGGGAGTAATAAGGCTGGGGGAGAGCCTGACGGTGCGTGGGAATCCCAGAGAGAGAGAGCAGCGCGGGACACGTCTGTCAGGCGGGAGTCAGAGGGAGTAATAAGGCTGGGGGAGAGCCTGACGGTGCGTGGGAATCCCAGAGAGAGAGGGCAGCGCGGGACACGTCTGTCAGGCGGGAGTCAGAGGGAGTAATAAGGCTGGGGGAGAGCCTGACGGTGCGTGGGAGGGAATCCCAGAGAGAGAGGGGGCAGCGCAGGACATGTCTGTCAGGCGGGAGTCAGAGGGAGTAATAAGGCTGGGGGAGAGCCTGACGGTGCGTGGGAATCCCAGAGAGAGAGGGCAGCGCGGGACATGTCTGTCAGGTGGGAGTCAGAGGGAGTAATAAGGCTGGGGGAGAGCCTGACGGTGCGTGGGAATCCCAGAGAGAGAGGGCAGCGCGGGACATGTCTGTCAGGCGGGAGTCAGAGGGAGTAATAAGGCTGGGGGAGAGCCTGACGGTGCGTGGGAATCCCAGAGAGAGGGGGCAGCGCGGGACACGTCTGTCAGGCGGGAGTCAGAGGGAGTAATAAGGCTGGGGGAGAGCCTGACGGTGCGTGGGAGGGAATCCCAGAGAGAGGGCAGCGCGGGACATGTCTGTCAGGCGGGAGTCAGAGGGAGTAATAAGGCTGGGGGAGAGCCTGACGGTGCGTGGGTATCCCAGAGAGAGGGCAGCGCGGGACATGTCTGTCAGGCGGGAGTCAGAGGGAGTAATAAGGCTGGGGGAGAGCCTGACGGTGCGTGGGAATCCCAGAGAGGGCAGCGCGGGACATGTCTGTCAGGCGGGAGTCAGAGGGAGTAATAAGGCTGGGGGAGAGCCTGACGGTGCGTGGGAGGGAATCCCAGAGAGAGAGCGCAGCGCGGGACACGTCTGTCAGGCGGGAGTCAGAGGGAGTAATAAGGCTGGGGGAGAGCCTGACGGTGCGTGGGAATCCCAGAGAGAGGGCAGCGCGGGACATGTCTGTCAGGCGGGAGTCAGAGGGAGTAATAAGGCTGGGGGAGAGCCTGACGGTGCGTGGGAATCCCAGAGAGAGAGGGCAGCGCGGGACACGTCTGTCAGGCGGGAGTCAGAGGGAGTAATAAGGCTGGGGGAGAGCCTGACGGTGCGTGGGAATCCCAGAGAGAGGGCAGCGCGGGACATGTCTGTCAGGCGGGAGTCAGAGGGAGTAATAAGGCTGGGGGAGAGCCTGACGGTGCATGGGAATCCCAGAGAGAGAGGGCAGCGCGGGACATGTCTGTCAGGCGGGAGTCAGAGGGAGTAATAAGGCTGGGGGAGAGCCTGACGGTGCGTGGGAATCCCAGAGAGAGAGGGCAGCGCGGGACACGTCTGTCAGGCGGGAGTCAGAGGGAGTAATAAGGCTGGGGGAGAGCCTGACGGTGCATGGGAATCCCAGAGAGAGAGAGCAGCGCGGGACATGTCTGTCAGGCGGGAGTCAGAGGGAGTAATAAGGCTGGGGGAGAGCCTGACGGTGCGTGGGAATCCCAGAGAGAGGGGGCAGCGCGGGACATGTCTGTCAGGCGGGAGTCAGAGGGAGTAATAAGGCTGGGGGAGAGCCTGACGGTGCGTGGGAATCCCAGAGAGAGGGCAGCGCGGGACACGTCTGTCAGGCGGGAATCAGAGGGAGTAATAAGGCTGGGGGAGAGCCTGACGGTGCGTGGGAATCCCAGAGAGAGAGGGCAGCGCGGGACATGTCTGTCAGGCGGGAGTAAGAGGGAGTAATAAGGCTGGGGGAGAGCCTGACGGTGCGTGGGAATCCCAGAGAGAGAGAGGGCAGCGCGGGACATGTCTGTCAGGCGGGAGTCAGAGGGAGTAATAAGGCTGGGGGAGAGCCTGACGGTGCGTGGGAATCCCAGAGAGAGAGGGCAGCGCGGGACACGTCTGTCAGGCGGGAGTCAGAGGGAGTAATAAGGCTGGGGGAGAGCCTGGCGGTGCGTGGGAATCCCAGAGAGAGAGGGCAGCGCGGGACATGTCTGGCAGGCGGGAGTCAGAGGGAGTAATAAGGCTGGGGGAGAGCCTGACGGTGCGTGGGAATCCCAGAGAGAGAGGGCAGCGCGGGACACGTCTGTCAGGCGGGAGTCAGAGGGAGTAATAAGGCTGGGGGAGAGCCTGGCGGTGCGTGGGAATCCCAGAGAGAGAGGGCAGCGCGGGACATGTCTGTCAGGCGGGAGTCAGAGGGAGTAATAAGGCTGGGGGAGAGCCTGACGGTGCGTGGGAATCCCAGAGAGAGAGGGCAGCGCGGGACATGTCTGTCAGGCGGGAGTCAGAGGGAGTAATAAGGCTGGGGGAGAGCCTGACGGTGCGTGGGAATCCCAGAGACGGGGCAGCGCGGGACATGTCTGTCAGGCGGGAGTCAGAGGGAGTAATAAGGCTGGGGGAGAGCCTGACGGTGCGTGGGAATCCCAGAGAGAGGGCAGCGCGGGACACGTCTGTCAGGCGGGAATCAGAGGGAGTAATAAGGCTGGGGGAGAGCCTGACGGTGCGTGGGAATCCCAGAGAGAGAGGGCAGCGCGGGACACGTCTGTCAGGCGGGAGTCAGAGGGAGTAATAAGGCTGGGGGAGAGCCTGACGGTGCGTGGGAATCCCAGAGAGAGGGCAGCGCGGGACATGTCTGTCAGGCGGGAGTCAGAGGGAGTAATAAGGCTGGGGGAGAGCCTGACGGTGCGTGGGAATCCCAGAGAGAGGGGGCAGCGCGGGACATGTCTGTCAGGCGGGAGTCAGAGGGAGTAATAAGGCTGGGGAGAGCCTGACGGTGCGTGGGAATCCCAGAGAGAGGGCAGCGCGGGACACGTCTGTCAGGCGGGAGTCAGAGGGAGTAATAAGGCTGGGGGAGAGCCTGACGGTGTGTGGGAATCCCAGAGAGAGGGCAGCGCGGGACATGTCTGTCAGGCGGGAGTCAGAGGGAGTAATAAGGCTGGGGGAGAGCCTGACGGTGCGTGGGAATCCCAGAGAGAGGGGGCAGCGCGGGACATGTCTGTCAGGCGGGAGTCAGAGGGAGTAATAAGGCTGGGGGAGAGCCTGACGGTGCGTGGGAATCCCAGAGAGAGGGCAGCGCGGGACACGTCTGTCAGGCGGGAATCAGAGGGAGTAATAAGGCTGGGGGAGAGCCTGACGGTGCGTGGGAATCCCAGAGAGAGAGGGGGCAGCGCGGGACACGTCTGTCAGGCGGGAGTCAGAGGGAGTAACAAGGCTGGGGGAGAGCCTGACGGTGCGTGGGAATCCCAGAGAGAGAGGGCAGCGCGGGACACGTCTGTCAGGCGGGAGTCAGAGGGAGTAATAAGGCTGGGGGAGAGCCTGACGGTGCGTGGGAATCCCAGAGAGAGAGAGGGCAGCGCGGGACACGTCTGTCAGGCGGGAGTCAGAGGGAGTAATAAGGCTGGGGGAGAGCCTGACGGTGCGTGGGAATCCCAGAGAGAGGGCAGCGCGGGACACGTCTGTCAGGCGGGAATCAGAGGGAGTAATAAGGCTGGGGGAGAGCCTGACGGTGCGTGGGAATCCCAGAGAGGGGGCAGCGCGGGACATGTCTGTCAGGCGGGAGTCAGAGGGAGTAATAAGGCTGGGGGAGAGCCTGACGGTGCGTGGGAATCCCAGAGAGAGAGGGCAGCGCGGGACATGTCTGTCAGGCGGGAGTCAGAGGGAGTAATAAGGCTGGGGGAGAGCCTGACGGTGCGTGGGAATCCCAGAGAGAGGGCAGCGCGGGACACGTCTGTCAGGCGGGAGTCAGAGGGAGTAATAAGGCTGGGGGAGAGCCTGACGGTGCGTGGGAATCCCAGAGAGAGAGGGGGCAGCGCGGGACACGTCTGTCAGGCGGGAGTCAGAGGGAGTAATAAGGCTGGGGGAGAGCCTGACGGTGTGTGGGAATCCCAGAGAGAGGGGGGCAGCGCGGGACATGTCTGTCAGGCGGGAGTCAGAGGGAGTAATAAGGCTGGGGGAGAGCCTGACGGTGCGTGGGAATCCCAGAGAGAGAGCGCAGCGCGGGACACGTCTGTCAGGCGGGAGTCAGAGGGAGTAATAAGGCTGGGGGAGAGCCTGACGGTGTGTGGGAATCCCAGAGAGAGAGGGGGCAGCGCGGGACATGTCTGACAGGCGGGAGTCAGAGGGAGTAATAAGGCTGGGGGAGAGCCTGACGGTGCGTGGGAATCCCAGAGAGAGGGGGGCAGCGCGGGACACGTCTGTCAGGCGGGAGTCAGAGGGAGTAATAAGGCTGGGGGAGAGCCTGACGGTGCGTGGGAATCCCAGAGAGAGAGGGCAGCGCGGGACATGTCTGTCAGGCGGGAGTCAGAGGGAGTAATAAGGCTGGGGAGAGCCTGACGGTGCGTGGGAATCCCAGAGAGAGAGGGCAGCGCGGGACACGTCTGTCAGGCGGGAGTCAGAGGGAGTAATAAGGCTGGGGGAGATCCTGACGGTGCGTGGGAATCCCAGAGAGAGGGGGCAGCGCGGGACACGTCTGTCAGGCGGGAGTCAGAGGGAGTAATAAGGCTGGGGGAGAGCCTGACGGTGCGTGGGAATCCCAGAGAGAGAGGGCAGCGCGGGACATGTCTGTCAGGCGGGAGTCAGAGGGAGTAATAAGGCTGGGGGAGAGCCTGACGGTGCGTGGGAATCCCAGAGAGAGAGGGCAGCGCGGGACACGTCTGGTAGACGGGAATCAGAGGGAGTAATATGTCTGGGGGAGAGGCGGATACCAGGGGCAGAACGGAGGGGGTCGTTTAGGGGTATACTTGGAGATGAGGGCCGCAGTGTTGTGGAGTGTTTTGTACGGCAATACTACGGTGTCTGTCTCTGTCGTGTGCCCGATGTCGCAGGGGTGAAGAGGGCAGCACGGTGTGTGAGTTTGTCAGGCACGGCCGGTCCTGGTAAAGACGGGGCAGCCTCGGCCGGTCCTGGTAAAGATGGGGCAGCCTCGGCCGGTCCTGGTAAAGATGCGGCAGCGTCGGACGGTCCTGGTAAAGATGGGGCAGCCTCGGCCGGTCCTGGTAAAGACGGGGGCAGCCTCGGCCGGTCCTGGTAAAGACGGGGGCAGCCTCGGCCGGTCCTGGTAAAGACGCGGCAGCCTCGGCCGGTCCTGGTAAAGACGCGGCAGCCTCGGCCGGTCCTGGTAAAGACGGGGGCAGCCTCGGCCGGTCCTGGTAAAGATGGGGCAGCCTCGGCCGGTCCTGGTAAAGATGGGGCAGCCTCGGCCGGTCCTGGTAAAGACGCGGCAGCGTCGGACGGTCCTGGTAAAGACGGGGGCAGCCTCGGCCGGTCCTGGTAAAGACGGGGCAGCCTCGGCCGGTCCTGGTAAAGACTGGGGCAGCCTCGGCTGGTCCTGGTAAAGACGCGGCAGCCTCAGCCGGTCCTGGTAAAGACGGGGCAGCCTCGGCCTGTCCTGGTAAAGACGCGGCAGCCTCGGCCGGTCCTGGTAAAGACGGGGCAGCCTCGGCCGGTCCTGGTAAAGACGGGGCAGCCTCGGCCGGTCCTG
Organism: Ascaphus truei; assembly: GCF_040206685.1. NCBI lineage: Eukaryota > Metazoa > Chordata > Amphibia > Anura > Ascaphidae > Ascaphus > Ascaphus truei. Next base: position 234,604 of record NW_027456926.1, read on the forward strand.
GTAAAGACGCGGCAGCCTCGGCCGGTCCTGGTAAAGATGCGGCAGCCTCGGCCGGTCCTGGTAAAGACGGGGCAGCCTCGGACGGTCCTGGTAAAGACGGGGGCAGCCTCGGCCTGTTCTGGTAAAGACGCGGAAGCCTCGGCCGGTCCTGGTAAAGACTGGGGCGGCTTCGGCCAGTCCTGGTAAAGACGGGGCAGGTTCGGCCAGTCCTGGTAAAGACGCTGCTTCTTCGGCCAGTCCTGGTAAAGACGGGGGCAGCCTCAGCCGGTCCTGGTAAAGACGGGGGCAGCCTCGGCCAGTCCTGGTAAAGACGGGGCAGCCTCGGCCGGTCCTGGTAAAGACGGGGCAGCCTCGGCCGGTCCTGGTAAAGACGGGGCAGCCTCGGCCGGTCCTGGTAAAGACGGGGCAGCCTCGGCCGGTCCTGGTAAAGACGCGGCAGCCTCGGCCGGTCCTGGTAAAGACTGGGGCGGCTTCGGCCAGTCCTGGTAAAGACGGGGCAGGTTCGGCCAGTCCTGGTAAAGACGCGGCTGCTTCGGCCAGTCCTGGTAAAGACGGGGGCAGCCTCAGCCGGTCCTGGTAAAGACGGGGGCAGCCTCGGCCAGTCCTGGTAAAGACGGGGCAGCCTCGGCCGGTCCTGGTAAAGACGGGGCAGCCTCGGCCGGTCCTGGTAAAGACGGGGCAGCCTCGGCCGGTCCTGGTAAAGACGGGGCAGCCTCGGCCGGTCCTGGTAAAGACGCGGCAGCCTCGGCCGGTCCTGGTAAAGACGCGGCTGCCTCGGCCGGTCCTGGTAAAGACGCGGCAGCCTCGGCCGGTCCTGGTAAAGACGGGGCAGCCTCGGCCGGTCCTGGTAAAGACGGAGCTGCCTCGGCCGGTCCTGGTAAAGACGGGGGCAGCCTCGGCCTGTTCTGGTCAAGACGCGGAAGCCTCGGCCGGTCCTGGTAAAGACGGGGCAGGTTCGGCCAGTCCTGGTAAAGACGCGGCTGCCTCGGCCGGTCCTGGTAAAGACGGGGGCAGCCTCGGCCGGTCCTGGTAAAGACGGGGGCAGCCTCGGCCGGTCCTGGTAAAGACGGGGGCAGCCTCGGCCGGTCCTGGTAAAGACGGGGGCAGCCTCGGCCGGTCCTGGTAAAGACGGGGGCAGCCTCGGCCGGTCCTGGTAAAGACGGGGGCAGCCTCGGCCGGTCCTGGTAAAGACGGGGCAGCCTCGGCCGGTCCTGGTAAAGACGGGGCAGCCTCGGCCGGGTCCTGGTAAAGACGCGGCAGCCTCGGCCGGTCCTGGTAAAGACGGGGCAGCCTCGGCCGGTCCTGGTAAAGACGGGGCTGCCTCGGCCGGTCCTGGTAAAGACGGGGCAGCCTCGGCCGGTCCTGGTAAAGACGGGGCTGCCTTGGCCGGTCCTGGTAAAGACGGGGGCAGCCTCGGCCTGTTCCGGTAAAGACGCGGAAGCCTCGGCCGGTCCTGGTAAAGACTGGGGCGGCCTCGGCCGGTCCTGGTAAAGACGGGGCAGGTTCGGCCAGTCCTGGTAAAGACGCGGCTGCCTCGGCCAGTCCTGGTAAAGACGGGGGCAGCCTCGGCCGGTCCTGGTAAAGACGGGGGCAGCCTCGGCCGGTCCTGGTAAAGACGGGGGCAGCCTCGGCCGGTCCTGGTAAAGACGGGGCAGCCTCGGCCGGTCCTGGTAAAGACGGGGCAGCCTCGGCCGGTCCTGGTAAAGACGCGGCAGCCTCGGCCGGTCCTGGTAAAGACGGGGCAGCCTCGGCCGGTCCTGGTAAAGACGGGGCTGCCTCGGCCGGTCCTGGTAAAGACGGGGCAGCCTCGGCCGGTCCTGGTAAAGACGGGGCTGCCTCGGCCGGTCCTGGTAAAGACGGGGGCAGCCTCGGCCTGTTCCGGTAAAGACGCGGAAGCCTCGGCCGGTCCTGGTAAAGACTGGGGCGGCCTCGGCCGGTCCTGGTAAAGACGGGGCAGGTTCGGCCAGTCCTGGTAAAGACGCGGCTGCCTCGGCCAGTCCTGGTAAAGACGGGGGCAGCCTCAGCCGGTCCTGGTAAAGACGGGGGCAGCCTCGGCCTGTCCTGGTAAAGACGGGGCAGGTTCGGCCGGTCCTGGTAAAGACAGGGCAGGTTCGGCCGGTCCTGGTAAAGACGGGGAAGGTTCGGCCGGTCCTGGTAAAGACGCGGCTGCCTCTCACTTTCTCCACTTGTATTACCCGCAGTGCACGGCTAGGGCAGCAACGGTTAATCCCTCGGTTTCCATGCTGCACGTAAATAAAAATGGCGGTATGTTCATGGCTGTAGCGTGACGGCCCTCTCCTCGCGCTCTCCCCATCTCTTCCCCCTCGAGCTTTCTCTCCGTCTCTTCCGTTTCCCCTTTCTCTGGCTGGTCCCCCTGCCTGATGGCTGGGTGGGTGGGGGGGGGGAGGGGGGAAGTGAGTGCTGGCGGAGGGGGGGACACACACTTGGCTTACCTCGGCCCCTCCTGCCGCAGCCATTATGATGGCGATAGCCCATGCTTGGCCTCTCCCGCTCCTTTCGCTCCTCTCTCTCCTTTCTCTTCTCTCTTTTCTCTTCCTCTCTCCCTCCCTCTTCTTTTCTTTCCCACCCCCCTTCCTCTCTCCTCACTTTCTCTCCCCTTTCTTTTCCCCCCTCCCTATCCCTCTCTCCCCTCCTCCCCTTAGTCTCCCTCCCTCTCCCCCCTTTGTCTCCCTCACGCTTTCTCCCCCCCTCCCTATCCCTCTCCCCCCTTTGTCTCCCTCCCTCTCCCCCCTTTGTCTCCCTCCCTCTCCCCCCTTTGTTTCACTCACGCTTTGTCCCCCCCTCCCTATCCCTCTCCCCCTCTCCCCCCTTTGTCTCCCTCTCTCTCCCCCCTTTGTCTCCCTCACGCTCTCTCTCACCCCCCCCCCCCTTTCTCTCTCTGAGTACAGCTAATTGTTGACGAATGGTTGGACAGTTATAAAAAGGATCGCGAATCCGGCCTTCTAGAGCTCATCAACTTCCTAATGCAGGCGTCCGGCTGTAAGGGTGAGTGGGGGGGGGGGGAGAGAGCAGGGGGGGGGTCTCATCAACTTCCTAATGCAGCGGTCCGGCTGTAAGGGTGAGTGGGGGGGGGAGAAAGCGGGGGGGGGGGGAGAGCAGGGGGGGGGGAGTGGGTCTCAACCTCCTAATGCAGGCGTCCGGCTGTAAAGGTGAGTGGGGGGAGAGAGAAGGGGGGGAGGGGGTCTCATCAACTTCCTAATGCAGGCGTCCGGCTGTAAAGGTGAGTGGGGGGGGGGGGGAGAGCAGGGGGGGGGGGTCTCATCAACTTCCTAATGCAGGCGTCCGGCTGTAAAGGTGAGTGGGGGGGGGAGAGAGCAGGGGGTCAACTTCCTAATGCAGGCGTCCGGCTGTAAAGGTGAGTGGGGGGGGGGAGAGAGCAGGGGGGGGGAGGGGGTCTCATCAACTTCCTAATGCAGGCGTCCGGCTGTAAGGGTGAGTGGGGGGGGAGAGAGAGCAGGGGGGGAGGGGGTCTCATCAACTTCCTAATGCAGGCGTCCGGCTGTAAGGGTGAGTGGGGGGGGGGGAGGGGGTCTCATCAACTTCCTAATGCAGGCGTCCGGCTGTAAGGGTGAGTGGGGGGGGGAGAGCAGGGGGGGGGAGAGAGAGCAGGGGGGAAGGGGGTCTCATCAACTTCCTAATGCAGGCGTCCGGCTGTAAGGGTGAGTGGGGGGGGAGAGAGAGCAGGGGGGAGGGGGTCTCATCAACTTCCTAATGCAGGCGTCCGGCTGTAAGGGTGAGTGGGGGGGGGGAGAGCAGGGGGGGGAGAGAGAGCAGGGGGGAAGGGGGTCTCATCAACTTCCTAATGGAGGCGTCAGGCTGTAAGGGTGAGTGGGGGGGGGGGAGAGAGCAGGGGGGGGGTCTCATCAACTTCCTAATGCAGGCGTCCGGATGTAAGGGTGAGTGGGGGAGGGGAGAGAGAGCAGGGGGGGGAGAGAGAGCAGGGGGGGGTCTCATCAACTTCCTAATGCAGGCGTCCGGCTGTAATGGTGAGTGGAGGGGGGGAGAGAAAGCGGGGGGGGAGAGAGAGAGGCAGGGGGGTGAGGGGGTCTCATCAACTTCCTAATGCAAGCGTCCGGCTGTAAGGGTGAGTGGGGGGGGGGGGAGAGCAGGGGGGGGGGGGAGAGAGCAGGGGGGGGGAGAGCAGGGGGGGGAGAGAGCAGGGGGGGGGGAGAGAGCAGGGGGGGGGGAGAGAGAGCAGGGGGGAGAGAGAGCAGTGGGGGGGAGAGAGAGCAGTGGGGGGGAGTGGGTCTCAACTTCCTAATGCAGGCGTCCGGCTGTAAGCGTGAGTGGGGGGGGGGAGAGAGCGGGGGGGGGGGAGAGAGCAGGGGGGGGGAGAGAGAGCAGGGGGGGAGAGAGAGCAGTGGGGGGGGAGAGAGAGCAGTGGGGGGGAGTGGGTCTCAACTTCCTAATGCAGGCGTCCGGCTGTAAGGGTGAGTGGGGGGGGGAGAGAGAGAGCAGGGGGGGGGGAGAGAGAGCAGGGGGGGGTCTCAACTTCCTAATGCAGGCGTCCGGCTGTAAGGGTGAGTGGGGGGGGGGAAGAGAGCAGGGGGGGGGTCTCAACTTCCTAATGCAGGCATCCGGCTGTAAGGGTGAGTGGGGGTGGGGAGAGAGCGGGGGTGGGGAGAGAGCAGGGGGGGGAGAGAGCAGGGGGGGGAGAGAGAGCAGGGGGGGGGAGTGGGTCTCAACTTCCTAATGCAGGCGTCCGGCTGTAAGGGTGAGTGGGGGGGGGGGGGAGAGAGCAGGGGGGGAGAGAGAGCAGGGGGGGGGGGGGTCTCAACTTCCTAATGCAGGCGTCCGGCTGTAAAGGTGAGTGAGGGGGGGGAGAGCAGGGGGGGGGAGAGCGGGGGGGGGAGAGAGCGGGGGGGGGGAGGGGTCTCAACTTCCTAATGCAGGCGTCCGGCTGTAAAGGTGAGTGGGGGGGGAGAGCAGGGGGGGGTCTCAACTTCCTAATGCAGGCGTCCGGCTGTAAGCGTGAGTGGGGGGGGGGAGAGAGAGCAGGGGGGGGTAGAGAGAGCAGGGGGGGAGAGAGAGCAGGGGGGGGAGAGAGAGCAGGGGGGGAGAGAGAGCAGGGGGGGGGAGAGAGCAGGGGGGGGGAGAGAGAGCAGGGGGGGGGAGAGAGAGCAGGGGGGGGGAGGGGGTCTCAACTTCCTAATGCAGGCGTCCGGCTGTAAAGGTGAGTGGGGGGGGCGAGCGGGGGGGGGGGTCTCATCAACTTCCTAATGCAGGCGTCGGCTGTAAAGGTGAGTGGGGGGGGAGAGCAGGGGGGGAGGGTCTCAACTTCCTAATGCAGGCGTCCGGCTGTAAAGGTGAGGGGTGGGGGAGA